>NC_066309.1:4970769-5281442 GCF_905404315.1 Leptidea sinapis | reverse complement strand
TGAAATTTCGTGTGATCTAATATAGAACTTGTCCAAGGTATTGATACACTACAAATATATTGCAACTTGAAAGGGTTGTCCAGGAAGCGCGATATACTCTTTTTTTTATTAAAGAGATGATCGCGAGCGTACGGGTCACCTGGTGTTAAGTGATCACCGCCGCCCACATTCTCTTGCAACACCAGAGGAATCACAGGGGCGTTGCCGGCCTTTAAGGAAGGTATACGGGTTTTTTAAGGTACCAACGTCGCGGTCATATCGTTACGGAATCACCGCACAAGGAAGCTCATTCCAGAATTACTTTGTATTATATGGAAGAACCCCTGTTTGCTACCACAATCGAAAATTGTTGTAATAGAAAGAGTTGGGCGTGTCATTAAAATCTCGCGGAAAATTCGCTTGACACAGATAATTTGAAAAAATACACCCTGGGTCCTGGACTATAATTATTTTATCTAACAATTCAATAATATACCCACGGTATGAATCTGTAATAATATGCTAACTTCGTACTGAAAGTTACATTATGTATCTACATTTCAAAATTAACTTGCTAGAAGATTATTTTAATGTATACAGGTGTATTTTAACATGAATTTTAATGTTAAATTTATTCATATAGTTAAAACAAGCGAAACAATAAATGATTATATTATGTATAGTTAGTGTATTGTGTTATTTTACTTCAACCATCATGCCATTTTGAAAAAATAATCTTATTTAGGGACGAGAATTTTAAGACTTCTAATTATTACTGAAGTAAAAACTTCTTTGGGCACGTTGAGCCGTTTTTGGGTGAAATAAATGGAATACGCGTTATCGTCACCGCACGCATTCCATAAGGTATATTTATACTGTGTATATGTGTTCATAGATAAGCGTTAGTAGAATTTAAATGTAAAATAATTATAGTAATTCTTAAGTGCAGACTTTTTTATGTAAAATAATTGCAATAATTCTGAAGTGCAAACTTTTTTATGCAAAATAATTGTAATAATAATTCTGAAGTGTAAACTTTTTTATGTAAAATAATTCTCAAAAGCAGACTCTTTTATGTAAAATAATTGTAATAATTCTCAAAAGCAGATTTTTTTTATGTAAAATATCAGTAATAATTCTGAAGTGTAAACCTTTTTTATGTAAAATAATTGTAATAACTCTGTAGTGTAAACTTTTTTATGTAAAGTAACTGTAATAATTCTGAAGTGTAAACTTTTTTGTGTAAAATAATTGTAATAATTCTGAAATGAATACTTTTTAATGTAACGTAATTGTAATAATTCTGAAGTGTAATTTTTTTTTATGTAAAATAATTCTGAAGTGTAAACTTTTTTATGTAAAATAATTGCAATAATTGTCTACAATTATAGTGCAATCAATGAAAATTGTATTATTACATAATATATAATGAATGATAGTACATTGTACTGGTAAATAAAACAATTCAGAAGTCATGTGAAGTGAAAGCGTTTATGATCAAGGAGTATTTTTAAATTAGCCACTAACACTTTTTTGCTAACCAAAAATAATTTAAAAAATAATAATCTACAATTAAGACTAACGGCCGTTTCCAATAAGTAGTAGGGATTCGCCGGTTCTGGCTCACAGTAGTAGGGATTCGCCGGTTCTGGCTCCTCGATTCTGGCTCACTTGCTCGTGATGCCTACTAAAAAAAAAAAAAAAAGAAGTTTGGTGTCAAACTGGGGGTTTTGATGTATTTCCGAGCGATTGCGCTGATCCGTTTTTCGATATCTCTTATAGTTTCAAAGTTAGCATTTTAAATTAAACAGATCCATAATCATTAATAATCACTGGTCATTTAGCTAATGATTGGTGAGCGACTCAATGTCTAAATTTCCATGAACGTGATACAGGTAATTTACTAATTACCTCTATCACATTCGTTACTACGATTAAAAAGACAGTTTCTGTATTTATTATTTATTTTTAAAACATGATTTAAATAAAGTATATAATAAAACATCATTGCAGATTGTATCATTTTCAAAATATTTGATGAAATCATTCAAACTCTTCTTATTAAACTTAAAGTATAGATACATTATGCAGTACTCGCCACACACTGCGGTATATTCATTCTGTACTCTTGCAGTATTGTAGTTATACATTCTGCAATTCCTTTGTAAAAACATCAGCTGGAATCCCTGAGGTGGATGACCATATGAATCGAAGTATTGTCCAATACCCTGCTCATCAATGTGTATTGCAACCCAGTGAGTGCCTGGCTTATTATCACTATCTAAATTGCTGACAATATAACAGGGCGTTACAACATATATCGGCAATCG
This sequence comes from Leptidea sinapis, assembly GCF_905404315.1. Taxonomy (NCBI): domain Eukaryota; kingdom Metazoa; phylum Arthropoda; class Insecta; order Lepidoptera; family Pieridae; genus Leptidea; species Leptidea sinapis. The sequence goes on along the minus strand of NC_066309.1, from coordinate 5,279,133 downwards.
GTTTGTCGCATAAACATTATTTTTAATACTGGGATCGATTTTGTTCAAATAATTCTGTATCTCGATTGTATTCATATTAGTTGAGAACAGGGTCTTGTCAGTTGCGAGGATTGAATAGTTATGTGGATCATAATAACATAAGCACTCAATAAATAAGGCTTTAATGTATCTTATTCATGTATTTAAAACTTATATGGTTACAATAAAACAAAATATCATTACAAGCGATTCAAATATAAATCTATGAACATTTGATGAAATTATATTTTCATCAATAATTTTAATTAAAATAATTATAATATAAAAGCTGATTGAAAACGAACTTTGTACCTACATACTTACGTAGTCATTAGTACAATCTGGAAATGTTGACTCCATTAAACTATCAATAATTGAACTTATCATTTAAGTGCCATTATGTTTCACCACAATATTTAAAAACCAGTACTAATCATAAACAAATTTACTTTTACGATATTTTAGTATAAAATGCTAGAACTGTTCAGAAAAATAATCATTGAAGTGGCGTATTCAGTCAAATTATTATATATTTTGTGTGTTGTGTAATTGTTGAGTGATTTGCTGCAATGGAGGTAAGTTTTATCTATTATTCACTTTGAAATTAAAAAGTAATATCATTTGTTATATTAAGATATGTATGTATAATACTATTCTAAAGCAGTCTTATTGTTGTTGTAGAATGCATTCACCCCAACAATGGAAGAAACTACATATAAAACATTTTACTATCCATTATCTGAAGATAGTCAGGATTCATTAAAAGTTCCTCAACTTAAATCCTTGAAGAGGGCCAGCTCAAATGAAAATATAGATGCATTATTCGAAGTGAAAAAAACAAAACAAAAGAAAATATCATCATCAATATCCAGAGCACATGAGAATGGAAGTATTTACATTACAACTAATGCAGATGACGGAAGAAATGCATCACATTTGGTTAAAATAGAAATCTATGATCTCAATAAAATAAAAAACACGCCTGCACAAGAACAATGGAAATACGCTGATTACAGATTAAAATATTATACAATCGACAATAATGAAAGTTATAAGGACATAAAAAAGATTTTATACAATGTTACGAAGAAAATTTTAGAAACAGAAAATTATAAGAAATATTTTTAACAATAAGTAGGTAGCTATGAAGAAATACATAAATATTAGTTCAGTTTAGTTATTAGTTTATTTATTCTCTTATACAAATAATATTATTATATTCTCATCATTTGGAAAATTAAACATAACGATATGGAACTCTGCTTTGTATGTAATGAGGTTGAAAAAATGATCAAGTGAGTTATTTTCTTTGTAAATTATTTAGTATTATATTATTGATGAAATGTGGCTAATATCATTCACTTATGTTGTAGTCAACCTGTTCTACAAAGTGGAGGAGGTTTTAAGAGAAGAAGTGCAGTATTACAAGGCAGTGAAGACAATGATACAAGTACAAAGAGAGGACGACAAGGGGAACCATCCACATCATCGGGGCTCACCAGTGTGAACGATGAAATGGTGAACTGTTCTTTATGTCAAATCTTAATACGGAAAAGATATTATGCAAATCATCTTAGAAGTAACCTCCATAAGAATAACGTAATGCAATTACATAGTACTTTAAAAAATGTCACAGTACACGAATCGGCTTTTGGTAATAGAATTATCTCATATAAAATTAAGAGTAAATCCAACCAATTACAAACATTCGAAACACCAGAAATGTTCTTGAATTCTATTAAAAATGAAATTATTTCACTATTTGAGGAATCTGTTCGATTGCTTACAATTTTTAAAGTTAATTTTATTCTGCACGCTAATTTTGTTCAAGAAACAAAAAATATTTCTAATGAATTTGAATTTCAAACATGTAGTTATACTATAATGCAGGGTGAGGATTTAAATTTTTTCTTTTCGTCCTTATGTGATATGTTGATGACTAAAATTAGCACATTTGAGAAAAAAGATAGTGGTTGGAGTCTTAAGAAAATAAATGCATTAGACATGAATATAAACAAATTCAATCCATTACGTGGAAAATCATATATTGAATTACCTAAAGAAATCAAATTAAAAAAAAGTGTTATAAATGTACAAAACTCGGATGATTTATGCTTTAAATGGGCTTTGCTTTCTGCATTATATCCAGTTACTAAGAACTCTCAGAGAGTTTCATCTTACAGTAAATATTCACATAAATTAAATTTTGACGGAGTTACGTTTCCTGTTAAAATGACAGATATACAGAAAGTAGAAAGGTTAAATAATTTAAGTGTAAATGTTTTTGGTCTTGAATACAATTGTAAAAAGAAAGTACATGAAGTAGTTGGTCCATTGTATTTAACAAAATCACGGAAAATTGTTCATATCAATTTATTATTTATTTCGCACGGAACAATTAATCATTTTTGCTACATTAAAAACCTATCGCGTTTAGTAAGTGGTCAAATTTCAAACCATGAACATGCAATCTACATCTGTGACGGTTGTCTTTTACACTTCTCAACAAATGATAAGTTATCAGCTCATCAATTGTATGATTGTTGTCATATTAAAGTGGAATTGCCTAATACAGAAAAAACTTTAAAAGATTGGTTTGAACAACCAATTTCAAACAATGTCTTAAAATTTGATAAATTTAATAAGATGTTACAAATACCCTTTGTTATATACGCGGATTTTGAAGCTTTCCTTAATCCAATTCAGACATGCTTTAACGATCCATCAAAACCTTATACAACTAATGTTCACAAACACGAAGTTTATAGTTTTGGGTACTATATTAAATGTTCATATGATGATAGTTTATCAAAATATGAAACATATAGTGGTCCTCATTGTACTCATGTCTTTATGAATCAGTTGTATAAAGATTTAGAAGTGATTTGCACAAAAAAATATTTTGTCATAAGTCCAAAACCTTTGACTTCCAATGATAATGAAATTATTTCACAATGTAAAGACTGCTTTATATGTCAATCTAATTTAAATGGTGAATGTGCATTATACTTTGACTCGCATACAGGAAATTTTAGAGGAGTTGCACACGAAGTATGTAAGACAAAGTTTAGAATCCCCTATCACATTCTAGTTTTTTTACACAATCTTAGTCAATATGACTCTCATTTTATTGTTCATGCATTAAATTCTATTGAAGGGGAAATTGATATTATTCCACAAACGAAAGAAAAGTACATTTCTTTCACAAAAACGATAAAATTAAATAATCATAAAATTCAATTGAGATTCGTTGATTCGTTTAAATTTTTACCTTGTAGTTTAGACAAACTTGTTCAAAATTTGAAGGAAGAACAATTTCAAACATTAAAATATAATTTTCCAAATAATAATGATTTTTTACGTCTTAGAAAAAAAGGAATTTATCCATATGAATTTATGTCATCACATGATTCCTTAAAACTTTCAGCACTCCCTAGTCGCGATAAATTTTACAATACATTAACCGACACACATATTTCCGATGAAGATTATGAACATGCCAAGGATGTTTGGCAACACTTTCATTGTCAAAATATGTCAGATTATTCTGATTTATATCTTAAAACCGATGTTTTACTTTTAACAGATGTGTTTGAAAATTTCCGAGCCTTATGTTTGCAAACATATGGTCTAGATCCAGCTCATTATTATACAGCACCTGGGTTAAGTTGGGATGCTATGTTAAAATGCACAAAAATTAAATTAGAATTACTTCAAGACTTTGAACAAATAGCTTTTATTAGATCGGGCATTCGAGGAGGTGTATCTCAATGTAGCAATCGTTATGCCAAAGCTAATAACAAATATATGCGAGAATATGATAAAGACACACCAAACTCATTTTTAACTTATCTTGATGCTAATAACCTTTACGGATGGGCCATGTCTCAATTCCTTCCTACAGGAGGTTTTGAGTGGGTAGATGTCACAACTAATTTTGATGTCCCTGATGATTATGAATATGGTTTTATTTTGGAAGTAGATCTAGAATATCCTATTGAACTGCATGATTTACATTCTGACCTACCCTTATGTCCCGAGAATATATGTATTGGTAATACAAAAGACATAAAATTAGTTCCAAACCTTCGTAATAAAATTAAATATGTGATTCACTACAGAAATTTAAAGCAATGTCTGACAATGGGTTTAAAATTACAAAAAATTCATAGAATTTTAAAATTCAAACAATGCGCATGGTTACAATATTATATAGATTTAAATACAAGCATGCGTAAACTAGCCACATCTGATTTCGAAAAAGATTTTTATAAATTAATGAATAACTCAGTGTTTGGAAAAACAATGGAAAATATCGAAAAAAGAGTAAATGTAAAATTATTGAGTCATTGGGAAAATCAGGGTAAAATTCTAGGCGCACAAGATTTAATTGCTAAGCCAGAATTCCATAGTTTATCTATTTTTAATGAAAATTTGGTTGCAGTTCAATTACGAAAGACGAAATTGTTCCATAATAAACCTATTTATTTGGGATTTTGTATATTGGATATTTCTAAAACTCTAATGTACGACTTTCACTATAACTATATGTTTAAAAAGTTTCAAAACAAATTAAAATTATTGTACACAGATACTGATAGTTTAATATATCAAATTTTTACAGGTGATTTTTACAGAGATATAAAACCTGATTTACATTTGCGTTTCGATACCTCGGACTATACAGAAAAAAATATATTTGGCTATCCAAAACTCAATAAAAAGAAGTTAGGCTACTTTAAAGATGAAAACAATGGTAACATATTTAATGAATTTGTAGGACTTAGATCTAAAATGTATGCATTAGATGTTGAGGGAAAATTCACAGCTAAAGCTAAGGGGGTTAATAAAAGTGTTACTAAGAATATGAAAATGGAAAATTATAAGACTTGCTTATTTGAAAATAAGAACGAATATTGTTCAATGCTTAGATTTAAGTCAATAAAGCATAATATTTTTACTCAAAGAATAAATAAATCTAGTCTGTCATTTAATGATACCAAACGGTACATTTTACCAAATAATATTGATACCTTAGCTTGGGGTCATCATAAAATAGAATAAATATTATATTAAATTTTAAGAATAAATTATTATAGTTTTAAAAAACCAAATGAGAGATTATTGTATTTAGATGTATAAGTTGCGGAGTAAAACATGATGTATATTGTTTCAATTATAGATTTTTCAGTTGCGGAGTAAAACATGATGCATATTGTTTCAATTATAGATTTTTCTGTTTAAATAAATGGTGGTTTAATAACAGATTGTTTCATTACTATACTAAACCTTAACACACATAGACGTAGTAGATAATGCATCATTTCAATCATCCATTCACTGCAATAGTTGCTGGTCCAAGTGGATGTGGAAAATCAGTTTTCGTAAATAATTTTATAAAATTTTTGAATGATATCTGTGATGCAAATTTTACCCAAATCACCTGGTGCTTTGATGAAATGCAGCCTTTATATAATCTCAACCACATTAATTATCTTCAAGGTTTACCTGATTTATCTATGTTTGACGGAAAAAATCCTCAACTTGTAATAATTGATGACCTGATGAGGGAATCAGATGGTCGTATTGTTGATATATTCACGAAAGGAAGTCATCATAGAAACTTAAGTGTGTTTTATTTATCTCAAAATTTGTTTCATCAAGGTAAAGGACAAAGAGATATATCACTCAACTCAAGTTATATAATATATTTCAAAAATCCTCGAGATAAAACCCAAATTCGATACTTATCTCGTCAAGTATTCCCTGAAAATCCGAAATATTTGGAAGATTCTTACAGAGATGCTACCAATGAAGCTCATGGTTATTTAATGATTGATTTGAAACAAGAAACAAATGAATTGTGTCGCGTTAAGACAAAGATATTTCCATCCGATGGATATTGCACTGTTTATGTACCCACAAAAGGGTTTAAATATGGTAAGAATCAAGAAATTTCGATCATTTATAAATGATGCATAGACGTTTAAAGACGCATAAAGATTTGTTAAATGCTCTACATAAACTGAAGCCAAAATATCAAAAAGCTTTATTAAAATCATGTAACAAAACAGAAATAAATTACATTTGTGAATGTATTCATAACGTACTGCGGGGTAACGTTGAATTGGCCGAGAAAGAAAAATCTAAATTAAAGAAATATAAAAATATTCTTCGAAAATTGGTAAGAAAAGGTACGAATAAAATTAGAAAAAATATAATTGTACAAAAAGGAGGTTCATTTCTACCGATAATATTGGGTTCTATTCTAAGTGGGTTGATTAATTCATTTATTTAAGAAAATGGATAATGCTAAAAAAATGTTACTTATTGAACCATCATTATTGGAGAAGTTAAAACAACACAAAGAAAATGATACGCCAAGATCTCGATTAGATACTGATATGCAAAATATCTTAAGCAGTGACGTAGAAGATCGAAAGAAATGTATTTTATATTTGCAAACCCTTCAAAGATATCTAAACTTCGTCAAAGAGGATCGACAACCATACCACATACCACTTATAAATGATAATGATTCATATATTGGTTTTAATCAAGGTCATAATGAAATCGATACTGATTATATAAATCATGATGTGAATAAAATAAATGTAGTTTCTTCTCAAACATCAGTGGAGGTTAACAAAAATATTGGGGAAATATACACGAGCTCTGAAATACTGAAACTAATACCGAAAACATATGCTAAAAAAGGTGAACTTTTACTAAATTTGATTTCCTTGAATAAAAATAAAATAAGCTGGGATGAATCTGGTACCGTGATTATAGATAATGAAAAAATACCTGGGAGTAATATTGTGGACTTGGTGAGTGATACCTTGAGAGCTCTTCAGAAAAGTGAACCTATAGGTTGGGAAAAATTCGCAACAACTTTGAAGGAAATAAAAGTACCACTCACTTATATCGGGAACCCAAAGCGAGTGGATTTTATAAACCATTTGCAATTAAAAGAGGTTGAATCTAAATCAGTACCTGACGAAGAATTTTCTACACCAACAAGTAATAAGTACACAGGGAAACTAAAAAAAAGATCGGACTGGGAAAAATGGACCCCATATTAGAAATAAATAAAATTTATTATGATGCATCACATCCTGCTGGCTACAGCACTATTGATAAATTGTCAAAAGCAATGAAGGGTAAAATGGACAGAAATAGTGTCTTAAAGTGGTTACAATCACAAGAAACATATACATTACATAAACCTGTTCAAAGAAAATTTTCTCGTAACAGATATATTTTGTCTAATATTAATGAGTTATGGCAGGCCGATTTAAGTGATATGAGATCTTATTCTGAATATAATGATGGTTTCAAATACATACTTTGTGTTATTGATGTCTTTAGTAAATATGCGTATGTTCGAGCAATGAAAAAGAAAAACTCTGAAACAGTTAAGGAATGCTTTGAAAGTATTTTTGCTGAAGCTAATACTACACCTACACATATACAGTCTGACAAAGGAACTGAATTTGTTTCCAAATATGTACAAAAATATTTTAAATTAAAAAACATAAATTATTATACAACCAATAATCCAGATATTAAAGCAAGTATTGTCGAAAGATTTCAGAGAACTCTTAAAACGAAAATGTGGCGCTATTTTACACACAAAAATACTCATAAATACATTGATGTTTTACAAGATCTAGTGCATTCATATAATCATAGTTTTCATTCTAGTATAAAAATGTGTCCATGTGATGTTAATAATACAAATATAATGAGTGTATGGCAAAATTTATATGATAGAGAAAGTAAGATAAAAACATCAATTAGTATGGTGAATCCAAGAATTCACGTTGGAGATTATGTTAGAATAACAAAACATAAACATATTTTCCAAAAAGGATATGAATCAAATTGGAGTGACGAAATATTCATCGTATCTACCATAATACACCGATCTCCGTTTGTAGTATTTACTTTAAAGGATTTAGAAGGCGAAGAGATAGTTGGTACTTTTTATGAAAAAGAGTTACAAAAAATCATATTCGACCCCACTACTAAATACAAAATAGATAAAATAATACGCTCTCGATATACCGGTAACAGAAAAGAATTGTTGGTGAAGTGGAGAGGTTATCCAAATAAATTTAATAGCTGGATATTAGCTTCTACTTTGAAAAACATATGAATAAAGATAGTTTTTATTTAACTTTACTAAGCAATAGTTCTATGGATTATTTTCCTGATAATACAACAACATTATTTTCTACGAAACTGCCAAAACCAACAATACTAGAAGGTGAATGGAGGGTTGGAGTAGTAGAATTTCAGTACCCATGCACTATGTTCACCGTTCAAGAACATGAAAACATTATTTATATAACAAAGTTGATGCAAGTACCCAATGAAAGTAAACCGTCATATGTTTATTACAAGACACATATTCCAGCCACAAATTACGATAACATAAATCATATTTTGATGGCACTGAATAACACTCGAGAAAAAATTAAATTTAAGTGCGATGAGGTTTCAAGGATTGTAGTTGCTACGATAACGGATGAATCCATAAAATCTGTAACTCTATCACCTAAATTATGTCTTCAACTAGGGTTCGAACCAAACAGGAACCTCGTTGAAAAAAATTTTGGAAAGTGTCCAGCTAATTTGCATTTGGGTTTACCGTCTCAATTATTTGTTTATTGTGACATAGTGGAGCCTCAAATCGTTGGAGATGTTATGACACCCCTTTTACGAATAATACCATTGGATCCCTCAAAATACATATATGGAGCGTACAAAATGCACGTTTTCTCTCCTCCCCATTACCTACCTGTGATGCGTAGAGAATTTGATACAATTGAAATAGATATAAGAACAAGCACCGGTCAAAAGATACCATTCCAATTTGGAACAGTGTGCATTAAACTCCACTTTCAAAAATTATAATGTACGGCAAACGTGATAATATTTCATGTCCATATGAACACTATTATACTCACCAGGCCGGATCAGGTATCGGAGTTATTTATAAAGGAGCACCGTATCAAAGAGGTCATGGAATCGGAAGTTTTCTTGGGGGGCTGTTTAGATCTATTTTACCACTACTGTCTAGTGGTGTTCGAACTATTGGTAAAGAAGCATTAAGTACCGGTGTAGGTATATTATCAGATATGGTTAATGCACGCCCCATGGAAGATTCAATAAAAACTCGTCTAAAAGAAGTCAGCTCAAATTTGAAACGAAAAGCTGATGCCAAAATAGATAATATCAACATGTTTGGATCTGGGTATATAACAAAACGAAAACGTCGTTCTGCGATCATTCCATCATTGACTGCGAAAGCGAAAGCTATTAAAAAATTAAAATTGAATCAAAAACAAATCAAAGATATATTTACTGATTAAATATGTCATTTTTACATAGTCAGTCTTGTGAATGCATTAAGTCCGAATTGGATTTATTTGCATTACCATCAACTCAAACTAGCATTGAAAGTGGACTATGGATTCATTATAAGCCCATTTCATCACTTGCTGATGATGGACCAATAGAATTTCAAGTACCTGGGGCAGGTGATGACTATGTGGATTTATCCCATACTTTACTCCATATAAAAGCTAAAGTTTTGAATCAAGATTATACAAAACTGACAGTACCGACAGTTGTGGCCCCAGTTAATAATTGGTTACATACACTTTTCAGTCAACTTGATGTATATTTAAATCAAAAACTTGTATCGCCACCGAATAATACATATGCATATCGAGCTTATATTGAAACTCTATTGAATTATGCACCTGCTGCAAAAGAATCTCATCTCACTTGTGGTCTATGGTATGAAGATACAGCTGGAAAAATGGATGCAACTGATGAACAAAATAAAGGATCAACCCAACTGTGCTACTTGCACATCAAAAAGTTTTATCATCTACCACAGCAAAATATCCAATCACGCGAGCAGAAGTCAAAGTTTTAACTATACCATCAGGCATTCAGGGGAAAACCCTTGATAACATATTCCTTGGCCAAATACCCAAAAGGTGTATAGTCGGTTTTGTGAATAATGCATCCTTTAATGGTAGTCTCACAAAAAACCCATTCAATTTCGAAAATTATGATATTAATACATTTTGTTTATACATAGATGGACAACAGATACCTTCAAAAGCCTTACAGCCATCGTTTGACAATAATATTTTTACTACGGTCTATCATACGTTATTCTCAGGAACAGGTATACATTTCCTAAATGAAGGCAATGGAGTATCAAGAGAGCAATATGCCAAAGGGTTTTGCTTGCTAGCCTTCGACTTAACACCCGATTTATCAGCAAATTCTTCAAGTCATTGGAATCTTATAAAACATGGTAGTGTAAGATTAGAAGTTCGTTTTGAATCAGCTCTTACACAAACAATTAACTGTATTGTTTATGCGGAATTCGATAATGTTATTGAAATTGATAAAAATCGTAATATTTCTGTAGATTACAGCAGTTAGAATATAATAATTAATGTTTGAATCGTTTGTATCCTTGTGTATTTTTTATGTTGATTAAATACTAGATTACCTTATAAATTTATATAATAAAAATATGTATATAAAATGATATTTTGTTTTATTATGGTGAAACATAATGGCACTTAAATGATAAGTTCAATTATTGATAGTTTAATGGAGTCAACATTTCCAGATTGTACTAATGACTACGTAAGTATGTAGGTACAAAGTTCGTTTTCAATCAGCTTTTATATTATAATAAAATTGATGAAAATATAATTTCATCAAATGTTCATAGATTTATATTTGAATCGCTTGTAATGATATTTTGTTTTATTGTAACCATATAAGTTTTAAATACATGAATAAGATACATTAAAGCCTTATTTATTGAGTGCTTATGTTATTATGATCCACATAACTATTCAATCCTCGCAACTGACAAGACCCTGTTCTCAACTAATATGAATACAATCGAGATACAGAATTATTTGAACAAAATCGATCCCAGTATTAAAAATAATGTTTATGCGACAAACCGATTGCCGATATATGTTGTAACGCCCTGTTATATTGTCAGCAATTTAGATAGTGATAATAAGCCAGGCACTCACTGGGTTGCAATACACATTGATGAGCAGGGTATTGGACAATACTTCGATTCATATGGTCGTCCACCTCAGGGATTCCAGCTGATGTTTTTACAAAGGAATTGCAGAATGTATAACTACAATACTGCAAGAGTACAGAATGAATATACCGCAGTGTGTGGCGAGTACTGCATAATGTATCTATACTTTAAGTTTAATAAGAAGAGTTTGAATGATTTCATCAAATATTTTGAAAATGATACAATCTGCAATGATGTTTTATTATATACTTTATTTAAATCATGTTTTAAAAATAAATAATAAATACAGAAACTGTCTTTTTAATCGTAGTAACGAATGTGATAGAGGTAATTAGTAAATTACCTGTATCACGTTCATGGAAATTTAGACATTGAGTCGCTCACCAATCATTAGCTAAATGACCAGTGATTATTAATGATTATGGATCTGTTTAATTTAAAATGCTAACTTTGAAACTATAAGAGATATCGAAAAACGGATCAGCGCAATCGCTCGGAAATACATCAAAACCCCCAGTTTGACACCAAACTTCTTTTTTTTTTTTTTTTAGTAGGCATCACGAGCAAGTGAGCCAGAATCGAGGAGCCAGAACCGGCGAATCCCTACTACTGTGAGCCAGAACCGGCGAATCCCTACTACTCCAATATTCAATCTATCTCCGGGTGTGGCCTACTTGAGACAAAGAATCCTTGAGATAAAGTAAGTTGTATTATTATATTTTGTACTTAGTCTTGTTGTAAAAAAAACCTTGAGATAGCAAAGAGAAAAATATTGAGATGACAAATTTCTCCGGAGGGCTCAGATAGACAGCTCATCAAGAATCACTTATCGGGAATATTGGGACAGCTTCAGAAGATAGATAGCTAATTACTGACCGTAGAAGGTAGTAATCTATCTCTAGTAGATAGTATATACATTTCACAAGTTACTTAGTTTAAACTTCTATCGGCAGTCCCCGCATGTTCAAATATTTTTTCAAGGTTAATAATTATTAAATCACAATAATGAAATGGTTTGCTCGTGAAATCAGAATTGCAGACGTTCATTTTCAAGACACTTCAAAACTTAAGTATCACTCGTATGTTATTTATAGTACTAAGATAGATATACAAACATATCGTCTTTCAAAGACCATAAAAAAATGGAGACGCCGTGAGCTGTAAGAATTAGAAAGAATTAGCCGAAATGCTATAAAAAAGATGTGGTGTCGTTGGACACCAGGTAGGAACGAAGTTCCTTTGGCTAATGTAGGATCGACACAATTTGTAAAAAAAAATCGTGTTCAATTTTATGTAGGTTTTCTTGATTTTCTCTTAAATTTTGCAGATTAGTTTTTATTTAAGTACAGGAAAGTATTTAGGAAATTCAGTATTTTAGGAAATAATAAAGTACGTAAAATAAAAATAAATCGTTATCCAAATTATCAATTAAAATAACAAAATATGTCTCTTTATTTTTGTTTGACAACACAAAATTACATAGAAATAGAAATAATTACAAAATACACACTACTCGCTTGTGTATACGACTGTCGCGCCTGCTCACGTCTCATTTAACGGTTTTATTCCACGGACTTTTTCTTACGGTTTTACTATCACATTTTTTTCACTTCGGTCCCGCAGCAAAATCCCTATCTCCTCCAAGCCTGCCGTAAGGAACTTCGTTCCAAAAAAAAAAAAAAAAACAAAAAAAATATCTCGAGAAATGTAGATTCCCGCTACTATTAGGTATTTTGCGTGCCAATCAAAGAAGAGCTGAAGTTTGGTGATTATCGCCGATATAAAATACATGCCCTAAATCCCTACAGTTAAAAAGAGTCCTCTCTCAATCAAATCTCGTCAAATACTTTCTAAGCCGGTACGCGTGTGAAAGGTACAGAACTACGCAACAACACGCAAAATGACAAAATGTACGCTCACTGCTCCAAAGAAGCTTCACAAATGGTTGGATAGTTGCAACGTAGTTTTTTTTTATATATATAACAATAACAATATATAACAATAAGGGACGAGACGAGCAGGACGTACAGCTGATGGTAATTAGTACTAGAATACTTAGGAAAGCTGATAGGTTAGTGACTAGAGTCGTTCCACATAGCACTTTATTTCAGAAAAATTGCTTCTGGATGGGCATGAAAATTTTCAATAAGATCCCTGATTCATTTAAGTTGAACCTTTTTCAAGATTTAAAGTATCCTTACACAGTTGGCTTCTTCAAAACACATTTTATTCAATAGAAGAGTTTTTTGACCACAAAGAGTAAAGAATTTTAACATTGCATTGTAAGTGGATTATTCTTATCTTGACTTTAATATTTTTTTTGTATTGCATAAAATTATAATTTTGTGTTATGTAAAATAAATTAAATTTATATTGTAATATAATTTTTGACCAAGACCAAGTTTGCATGCTATTGGTAATAGCTAAATAGGAGATACTTTAAGCTATTGTAAGACCAAATTTGTACCACCCTATTTAATAGCAAAGAAATGAATATGAATGAATATGAATATGAATAATTGATACCACACCATTACAATGCAGTGATTATAGAAAAACCCAAAAATTCTGAGCGGCACTACAATTGCGCTCGTCTCCTTGAGACATAAGATGTTAAGTCTCGTTTGCCTCGTAATTTCACTAGCTACCTTCAGACCGAAACTCACTACTGCTTACAATTACTGCTTCACGGCAGAAATAGGCGCCGTTGTGGTACCCATAATCTGGCCGGCATCCTGTGCAACGAATGATTTGGTGTGGTGTGTCTTATCAAGAAGTTAATGCAGAAATAAAATGAATATATAGATAATAAATAAATGATAAGACTTCAATCATCATCGGCAATAACGACATCGTAAATTTATATAACACGATCACTTAAGGATACGATAACAAAATGATCGACAGCAAATATTTAGCACTGATAAAGCTATGCCGTTCATATCTATTGGAAAGTTTCGTTGAGTTTACTACTACTATGGCCCTTTCCGGCTTCGCTTATAAAATCTAATATATAAAATTCTCGTGTCATTCATTGTGCTAAACATTGAACTCCTTCGAAACGGCTTGACCGATTCTCATGAAATTTTGAGTGCATAGTGGGTAGGTAGGTCTAAGAATCGGACAACATCTATTTTTCATCCCCCTAAATGTTAAGGGTGGTCCACACCATTTTTTTTTAATTTTTTTTTTGTCATTTTTTTTTAAATTTGTTTATATATGAGTCAGCATTAAAAAAATACATACAACTTCAAATTTTCACCAATCTACGATCAACAGTTATTTTTGTATCGCGATTTTAACATCGGCAATACAATGTTTGCTGGGTCAGCTAGTATTAATATTATTGGGTACAAACCAAAAATATTAAAACTACGGATACATTGTCGCGCTGAAAAGCACGTTTTTATATAAGTACTAGCTGACCCAGCAAACGTTGTATTGTCGATATTAAAATCGCGATACAAAAGTAACTGTTGATCGTAGATGGGTGAAAATTTGAAGTTGTATGTATTTTTTAATGCTGACTCATAATCAAATCAAATTTTTAAAAAAATGTCAAAAAAAAAATAAAAAAAAAAATGTGTGGACCACCCTTAACATTTAGGGGAATGAAAAATAGATATCCGATTCTCAGACCTACCCAATATGCACTCAAAATTTCATGAGAATCGGTCAAGCCGTTTCGAAGAAGTTTAACTACAAACACCGCGACATGAGAATTTTATATATTAGATTGTTATTTTCCTCGCTAGAGAGCTCCGATAATAAACGCGTCAGATCGCTGCTAAATTCAAAGTGCTTTAGGGAGAACCGCGGGCGCAAACGATACGTCCCGCAATTTTTTAATCTGTAATATCTTCGAAAATATTCATTTAAATCATATGCTGTAAAGGGCCACATAGATCTATATTAAATCAACAATGTATTTAAGGTATTTAATTAGATCAGGATTAATGCTGTATTGGTTAAAATCGCTTCGGAAATTAGCCATTATTTGTCGTTAAAAGTAAATGACAAAAAAATGTTATTATGGGATATCCATAAGAGATAGACATATACCATAGCGGAGTTTTCTGTAGACATTTTCAATGTGTACAATACTTAGTACATTATTTTGATAAATCGCGTAGGGTTCAGCCTGCTTTTGCAATAAAAGCGGAAAAAAATGTAATAATTTACGACATCACATTACAAACCTCAAAAATAACAGTATTTCTCCACTATTTAATGGATATTATACATATAAACCTTCCTCTTCAACCACTCTATCTATTAAAAAAAACCGCATCAAAATCCGTTGCGTAGTAAAGATTTAAGCATACATAGGGATATAGGGACAGAGAAAGCGACTTTGTTTTATACTATGTAGTGATACATGCTAAACTACTACAAGTAAATATCTATGTGTGCAATGTACGCTGTACACTGACATAGCATTACGAACGTTGATTGGACTCTCGAGTCTCGAGTGCGTTCTGCGCAGTTTAGCATTGCAGCAAGGCAAATAAACCGTAAAAAAATTGAACCGGTTCACGGTTATTGGTAACATAAGTTCATTATGAAGAATTTATTTAATTCAGGTCAACACAGTTTCGTTTTAAGGCTCATTTCATTACGGGTTTACCTCATGTTCGTGATCGAAATGATTCTATTTTCTTTCCGGTTTTGCGAGGGAGCAAGCACCACGAATAACATATCATCAATGACCCCTCAAACTCAATAATTACTGTCTGTGCAATTAATACTGTCAAAACTATTAACCATTGAACCATTTGTAGGTTAATTTGCCTTCCACTTTTAAATCTCCAATTTAACACATATTAATTTTATATAATGGATGTAGAAATACGAAAATATACATGTTCAGTAAAAAAAAAATACAAAATTAGTGGAATTCAAAATAAAATAAGCGATTTTAAATTATATTTAGCCCATTTTTAATCTATTTATAAATGTTAATAATATAAAAGAATAATAAGTAAACACGGGCTAAGAATAGGGGAGTCCCAGGCCCATGGGTGTCGTAAGAGGCGACTAAGGGCTTTTTAGAAGTGGGAGAGTCACGCAGCCGTCTTTTGACGGGTTAATTACCACACTCGCACAGAATACCGGCGTGAAGTAGCGGCCTAGTGCCGCTATGTTTCGCATAGGTTAGTGTCGAGGACCGGAGGCCATTCCCCCCCCCCTTCCCCAACAAAGATTACACCTTCCTTAAAGGCCGGCAACGCTCCTGTGATTCCTCTGGTGTTGCAAGAGAGTATGGGCGGCGGTGATCACTTAACAACAGGTGACCAGGTACGATCGTTTGTCCTCCTATTCCATAAAAAAAAACAAAAGTATTTGTGATACAATTAATTAAAATTTTTATTACTTTGTTAATTACACCGAATTCCAGTTATAATTAATAAGATATTATAATTACTTTTAGTAGATAGGGACATTATTATTACATATTTAAATATTTTAAAATTTCGAACTGTGTATTTATAATCACAAAGTTAAAATACAAAGTTATATACCTCAGTATCACAACAGGCGAAATTTTTTGACAAACGAATAAAGATATATAATATATTATTAATCTGATAACAAAAAAGTAAATAAAATGAATTATGTATGTATATTTATCACTTTTCTACGGCTTAGCTCACCCAAACAAATTTGTATGTACCTAATTATGGTCTTTGTCTCAAGGAAAATAATGAAGGAGCACTGCTTTAACCGATCCGTCAAAGTTAGAGGCAGATAATAAAAAAAAATATTAATAGAATAATAAGCTGGCTCAACTTCAACTTAGTTAGTAATATATATAAGTACATAAAATAAGTTTCACGAATTTTGATAATGCTGTTTATGAGAATAACAAATAAGATCACGAATAAAAAAATCCTTTTTCACTTGACTGTAAGTAGATATTCTATATAAAAAAAACACTTCAATATTATTCACACAAACAAATCAAGAAGCAAAGGAAAGTACATAATATCATGTTACCAACACTCTCAAGGAAGTTACCACGAGTGAAAGTATTCTTAGTCACTCATTTAAAATCACGTTATCGTAAAAATATTACCTACATCGTATCCACTTTCCAAGACATGAATTCAAATTAACAATAAATACTTACCTACAAATACAAATAACATAATAATAAAAAAAATATGCACAAACCGTTCTTAAAATCCCGTTTCCCCATTCAGCTATTTTATATTTCTCGAACGTGTCCGCGACTTTCTTATTCCGTAATTCTAAACTCATTTTTGAAGACTTTTGAATTAAGAATAAATAAATTGAAATCTTTTCGCGCCAAAAGTGAAGTTGTTCGGACGGAGGCGGCAACACGCGCGTAGCTACGAAAGTAGCACAACACTAATGCCAAGGAGGCGATTGATAATTTAAAATCGTCTCCCACTACCAGTTATTTTATATACTCTGCATTAGATAATTAGCCATATCTAGAACAAATAATTCGATACAAATTTGGTAATTAAGATATTTAAATGAACATAAATTATAGTTACATAGAAAGTTTATTGGTGTGTGTACAATCTTTTACGTATTTTTGTAAAAGGTTTTAAAATACTGTTTGTTTCCCAAATATAAATGAATAAATAAATAGGTAATATACATATTTATCTTCAAATTTAAAAGCAGGCTCTTGCCGGTGCAGCATCTATGGAATGATTTTATTTATGTAAGTAGGTACTACCATCCTTCTGTTTCTAATACTGTTCTTTAAAAACATTGATAACAATAACAATAGTTAATAATTGTTCTTTTGATTAATATATCATATAAAAGCTAAATTAGCGGGGAAAATGTGCTATCAGTGAAATATTTAATTCCAGAAAACAAACGAATTTCAATCAAAGACATTCAGCATATATATTGCAGATTTGATCGGGAAGTATTCACAAGATTCTACACGAGCACCTTCGCATGAGAAGGATAATTTTGCCCTGGGTGCCGCACAACCTTCGAGCTTCGGTAAGAAGCTCAGAAGTTGGCCCTATGGCTTGTCTCCGCGCATTTACGACATTATGACAGGTGATGTTATACATGTTATAAATATAATAACATGTTATAAATACAATATGTTATAAATATAATATGTTCTCGAAACAAACCTTCTGTCAACAGTTTAGCTGTTTCAAAACAAACCAACACCTACCAAAGTGAAGCAATCGAGAAGCGCAGGTAAAATTTTGATAGCTAAAGATTCTTGAACTCAAGGCTCGAGAAACAGTTTTAAGCATGGTGGGGATGTTATAGTTTAATTTTAGTACATCATAATTGAACTATGGAACACATTGGTTTAGCTACAGTCTATGGTCATCAGGATCACAGATCTCATGAGATCATTTAGCAATTTGGAGCTTAATACATGAATTTGTAAAGACTTACACTTCATAGGTGGGTATATATTTAATTGTTGAGTTGGCCAGCTACATACAAGCATAGATTGACAAAACTACAAGATGCTATTCATATTTTGAACAAGTATGGTTGGTAAAACTTTCATGCCACAAAATATATAATCACAAGGTACTTTACAATAATTATTAAGGCCAAGAAGTATGGATCACATTTCAATGTTATTTCGTGATAAGTGGTGATTTAGCAAATTTTGACATGCCGAGTCTATATATAAATAGAATAGCCATGTGCTGGGAAATATCAACAGTAGCACAACCCAAATTTTGCAACAAATAACTCAAAGTACATCTCCTTAGCTGATTTTTGACTTGAGAAGGTATTGAAAATGAAGTAAACAAAATAATTTACCAATTATGATCCAAAAATCATATTTTAGTACGGAAAAACATATTAAATTGTTAGTAACTTTTATTACTCTTTTTATTGTTGTATCTGGGAAATTAATTATTTTTGAATCAATAAGTTTTGATTTCCAAATAAAAAAATATTTTTAATTATTTTATTAAATATAATTATTGTAAGTATATGGTGAATAAAGTAAATAAAATGCAAATTAGGTTTATTGAAATAATAGAAATATTATCTATTATTTCAATAAACTAATATTATTTTATAGGCATTAAGTAATAATATTATTACTTAATGCCTATAAAATAATGTAATGTAGGTATTGGATAAGTTGATAAGTAATTGTTTGAATTTCTGTTTAAAACCTATATTAAACTGATAACATAAATATAATACTTATTGGAATAAGACATACTAACAAGAATTATCTTGTTAGTATGTCTGAACCTACCAAGTTTAGTATAAAAATAAAGACTTGTACTTACTGCTTTTAGTTTCTTTTTGGGTCTCGAAGATTCATCCATCTTATGTTTTGTTAGAAAATTTTATTTTAATATGATTACGCTATAATCTTTAATAAAAACACAACGAACACAATCTATCTCTGAAAAAGGATTTACATTTTACAGTTTCAGTAGAATCAGTAGTTCCTTTCTTATTGAAAATATGAAATGAAATGACACTTGACATTGACAATGACACTTGACCAGGAATTTATGCGATTTTTTTGACGTGGCGGTGGTGAGTCCTTGAATCAAGTCTCTAAAGCAATTTCTTATTATTTATTATTTTTCTTGTGTGAATCGACCCGTCTTTCCAGGAAAAGACAAAGTGCCGTAGATCCTGCATCTTCTCAACTAACTAAGATAAATTCAGTTTCACAAACAATAGGATCTATTCAGTCGATTTATACCTTCCCAGAGTATGAAGGTAATAGAAAACGTTATACCAATCAAGATGTTACTCCTTTTTTGGTACACGTGAGTAAAGACTGTGAACCCTAATCAAACACTATACTACTTCGTCTAATTAAATTTGGTCACTTAAATAATACGCATTGACAGGCCGCTGCGTGCGCGCCAAATTAGCGCCGATAGATAGCATACCGCAGCGCGGTGGCACCTGCCGATTACGGAAGACTATGCTGGGATCAATTATACACGTACATCTCTGACCCTTACCTGTCTTTTGTGCTCTGGTAGCCATAAAGAAACGGATCCAAAATGTCCCGAACATTCCCGACAGAAATCCATTGAATTAGTTATGTCACAAGAGAATATTTCATATTCTGAAGCATCAGTTAGATTCCCTCAAGTGTCAAAATCCCTTATGGTCTTCTCCTCCTCAGTTGCCCAGTCAAAGCACCCAAACCTTTGTTCAATTTCCCATAAACAATCCTCTCCTAGTTCAGTTTCATTTCGGCGAACATATTTTACCCAAAGAACTTCTCCAGCTCCGCCCAGGCTACGACAGACAAGCTCATCAAGCTATAATTAATAATACTCTAGTCATCCTCATGGATATGCTATCCCGTCAGAAAAATTGAATAATAACGATAATCTCCTGGATCTTTTATTTACTTTCCACTGTTTTAAATTTTATATCTCGCTTTGAAGACTCTCAACTACCGAACAACATCACAGCTTAAACTTACTCAGCTTAACAAAACTATTCAAAATGTCAAACATCCTTGAATGGAATTGTCATAGCATTCGTTACAAGAAGAATGAAATTATTACTCTTATCAATAAATACAATCCTTCTGTCTTCGCTGTTCCAGGAGACTTGGCTTAAGCCTGGATCTAACTTTAGGATCCCGGGTAACTCATGTCTCCGAGACAATAGGACTGATGGATATGCTTGTTGTGCCATTTTGGTATCTAGGAAGGTGATATTTAATCAACCGACATTAACGACATTTTTGCCGTTACTATTATAACCAAAAATATTTCTTTCCTCTCCATCTACATTCCTAACCCAATCTTGCTCTCCTTTCTGAATGAAATTGTGAAAATTACTGTGACTGTATTTCATTTTCTTTCCTTGATCTTTGTGATGAATTGGATTTGTGTGTTTTAAATGACGGGACTCCTACTCGCAGAAACCCTCAATCTCAAAATCCAAAGACTGCAATTAATTTCTCAATAACTTCTGCTTCCCTGGCTTCTAGTCTGTCCTTTCTTCTACTTATGGAAGTGATCATTTCACTGTCATTCTCTCAACTCCTGACTGCCTTTATCCTATTGGTCTCAATTCAGATCCCATTTGAATCAAGAAATCTTAAATATTCCTTCAATTAACGCTGACAATCTCCTTTCTTCTTATGTATTGTTCAAAAACGCTATTCTTTACCCTCGTGAATTTTTCTAAAAAGATTTCTTCCCCTCCGTGAAGGAATCCTGAATGCAAGAGGCCTGTAAGATTCGTTCGAAAGCAGAAGACACTTGTATAGAAGTAATGAATCTTGAAAATTACATCTCTTACCAGAGAGTTGCTGCCAAGACCACTAAACTTTTGTCAGAAAAGAAAGGATCTAAATAGTCTCGTTTCAGCGAGGTACTCGTACTCTCTCCTAGACGCTATCGTTACTCTGTTTCTAGTCCTGTCATTTCGTCTGAAGGACCCGTCGGACTGGGTTGAACAATTTTCTTGAAGACTAGCCCCCCCTCGGAAGAACTTTGTCCACCAATTCTACGTTTTAATTCCTCTGATGATTTTGAATCAATTGCTCTAGAGGGCTTTAGAAATTTATCTCTAGGAATCCATAGGATTCCATATTCCTTTATCTCCAATAGTAGCTTCCTCGAAAAACAGGTACTTTTATCCATCCCGAACAATATTTTATCTGCTACCCATTTGTCACTGATGTACGTGTGTTCTTTTCTAAGAATTAGCCTGAAGTAGATGTGTTCGGATGTTGCTTATGACAATGTTCTTCTTTCAGTACTCAGGCAAAAAATATTCCAGCTGAGTATTAGTGAAGCTGTAGCTGTGAAGATTGTAAAAATATTTTTTTATCTTCTCTCTTCTGGATCTGTTACCATTCGTTCCCCAAATTATAATCTGTCACCCAGACAGGTATGGATAGGCTTCCCCAAGGCTCTGTCCCTAGCCCTTTACTCTACAGTATCTACACATATGGTTTAGAGCTCTCCAATATGCCGATGACTTGGCTGTCTATGTTTGTTAAAAAAATAGAAGAGGCTTCTTCTCGCCTTAATTTTCTATCTCAACGATTGGCTTCTAAATCATGGACTGTCCTTATCTATCACTAAAAGCACTGCGGTTTTTTCTCGATCTAGATCCCTCCCTGATGATTCAATATCATAATATGGTCAATAAAAATTTTCTGTTGTGGACAAGGTTAACTTTTTAGGCGACGTTGCCACCTATACACTTGGAAGCTCATGTACAATGCCCTGATGCGTAGTCATTCGATTACGGCACTTTCCTACTGGAACCTTATAATTAAGTAATAAATAGATCTGCCCTGTATTAGGCTTGTTGTATTAGTAGCCAAAATACAGTTGAAATGCCTTCGGTTAATTTGTGGCGCTATGAAATCAACCCCAATTAATTCTCTCCAGGTAGAATGTGGTGATGCTGTCCTACAGGAGACCCTAAGGTACACCTTAGAAGAAAATTCTTATGTGACCGTTTTCTTTTCAAAAGAATTGAACTCCCTTATCATCCGCTTATTTATAAGTTTCATATCCTCTAATACTTTAAATACTGATCCCATAAAGATTGTCTCTGCCTTTTCAATAGGTTTGTTACTTATCTCCGTGGACAAGAGAGTGTCCAATATTTCAGTGCCAAAAGTTCCCTCTTTTTGGTATTACATTTCACGCCCTTTACACTGATGCTTCAAAGTTGTCAGACCATGGCTGTATTGATGCGGCTGTTTGGAATCCCAAGTACAATGTCATCCTAAATTTTAAATCCCCGCCTAAGCATCAGTATTTTCTGGTGAAGCTATAGCTGTCCTGAAAGCTTCGATTTATATTGAATCCCATCACCTAAATAATTATATTATTCTCAATGATTCTAAGAGTTGGCTACTGCAACTAATCAATTATCGAAATTAAAATATGCACTCTATCGCAGTCACTCTAAAAATATTCAACTTGTTCTTGCCTAGGTGACCTTGAGTACAACTATAGCCAGGAGGCCATAGTGGTATTCAAGGTAAAGGTAACGAGACGGTTGAACGTTGTGCCAAAGATGCAAGAAATACTAGAAGTATGGATCACTACACAGTTTACCGCAATGATTTACTTCCGCAAGACAGCGCCTTTTAACATCCTGGAAAAATGTGTTAGTAAAAGACTAGTTCTTCTAAAGGGAAATACTACGCTGATGTTCAATCCTCAATTCCTACTTGGCCTTAGTTCTGCAATTTCAAAGATTAAGGCTAGGCCATACGTGTACCCTCGTCCATCTGGCTAAGTTGCATATAAGAGACAGCTCTCTTTGTGAGTGTGGACTTGATGAAATAGCTTCCAATCACATCTTTTTCAGTTGCCCTCGACTGTCTTCTTCTCTTTATGATCTCCTTCCTCCTGGTATCCCTCGCCCCACTGACTTGAAATCCTTGCTCTCCTTTGTTAGTTCCCCTTTTGCTTATAATTTGTTTTTTTTATAATCTTATTATGTTCATTCATTAACCAAAATAATATAAAACTTTAGTTTGTTTGTTTTTTGACCAACTAACCCTTTGTATATATTGTGTGTGTCTTTTTTGTTTTAGATACATCAACAGGGTTCTTTGCGGTGAATAATCTCAACAGTAACAATTTTTTTAGTTTCTGATGACCTTGTTTATTCACGAAGCCATATAAAGCAGAGTTGAATAATACACACTCATCCTTGGCGAAATCTAAAAGAATACGCCATCAAGCTAAACAATAATAATAAAATATGTATTTATGCTAAACACTCATGATAGGATTTGGTACAGCCGAACCAGCGGACACGGTCCGTTAGTGGAAATAAGCGGTAATCTAAAAGAATATTTATCTTCATCATTCATTACTCAGTCCATTCCCTATATATTACTATACTCTTTGTTTCAGTCATTCCTCATTGTGATTCAATATGTACCCTGGTACTTATTTACTTTTACGATTACACTTACCTATTTACTATTTAACTCGTAGGACGCAGTGGTGAATCGTAATTCGTATTTACTAATTAGGTACTATTTATTTAACTGTATTACCTTTGATTTAGATTTTACTGATGTAGATTGTTGATGCATCACATATTGGATTTGGATACCCTCAAAGGAAACACGTAGTCCAAGATACGAATTATAGAAATTTACGATCATAGTAAATCTTCAACAAAATTAGCCCTGGAAGATCCGCCTCAGTTAAATAATATGCCAGCAGTAACATCGACCACTGAGGAAGAACAAAATGAATCTGATCAAAAAATGTGGAGTGCCCTCAAGCGGCATATTATCCGGGAAAGACAGAGAAAAAAAGAAGGTATGTATGTTTAGTATATACCAGTGATAGTACCCAATGATAATAAGCCTACCTCATATCTGATATGGGTAACTCCAATAATGGCAGATCCAAAACTTTCAAATACTGTAGCCTTTTTGTGTTAACTTCTACTGAGTTTAAAAGGCCTATTGTTAACTGACCAGCCTTACAAAATCACGTCATGCTCTAAATGTGGTAAATATGTTTTGTTTGTGTGTAGATTCAATTACTAACCTGTCATCATTATAATAACGTACTGATGAATCAAAGGAAATAATAAAGGTTAAATTATTATGGTTTTGTTAAAATAGTGGTCTTTGTTTAACCTCCTAAAACTTCATTTGAATCTCCTCCTAACTAGAGACAGAATTTTTTATGCATATACTATTTTACAGGTACTTTAAGGGGTTTTTACATTATAATTATTATAACACTAGAAATAAAGGATTGCTTGTAACTAATTCTAGTAGGCTTCATAAGATACATAAAAGCTTTAAGGGTAAATGTATACACTTTTTTATTAAAGTCTCAATCACTGTTAATGCATTATCTATAAATAAATTTCATTGTTTTATTAAGAAATGGCTCTGTAGTAAATCCTACTACTCCACAGCTGAATATCTAAGGGATCTAAGAGACCGGGACTTGATTATGATTATTTTATAGCAATAACAATGACAGTACAATATTTAACAGGAATTGATCTTTATTTTAAATTTCTTTTCTATTTTCTAGTTCGATTTTCTATAAGAAGCATGTTTTTAGTTTTTTTAACTACAATTTATTTATAAGAGGAGCTTGTACTAGGTAGATACAGTTTTAAGTTAAGAAACAATCCTAATGTCATCAGAAGAGGTAATGCGATAGAAAGAGAGGTTACTTCTAGGTGAATAAAATTGTCAGTTTAATAGGAATACACCTTATTGTATGACCGCAACAGTACCTTTTTCTTTAATTGATTGTGCAAAGTGAAACTTCTACACTTGTGCCTTGTGTTGTTACATATTCTTTGATAGGGGATTGCTTGAATTACATGTGCAGTTAGTAGTTGTCAATTGTTACTTGAATAATTACAATGAACAGCTAGTAAATTGACAGTCAAATGCCCAACAGCTCATTTTCTTACTAAGTTGATTGTGTTTTTTGCCACAATTGCCAATTTTAGACTTATAACTAGCCGTTCCCGCCCGCTTCGCTGGGCGAATTTTAAGAGGAAGGAAGAAAATTTTGGAACATATAGAAATGATTATAACAGTTGCAGATATTTTGGATCTTTCAAGAATCTTTCTAATACATCCTAGATCATTGAAACCATTTAGAAATATCTAGACCATTTTAAATCAATTTTATCAGTCACACACATTTTGGAACTTCTCAGGTCATTTCAAAAATTTTTAGAATTTTTCTAGACCATTTCACATCAATTTCATCAATAGGACATTTTGGAACTTTCTAGATATTCAAATTCAAATATTTTTATTCAAAATAGGATTTATAATCACTTATTGAACGTCAAAATCTACCACCCATTCAAAAGAGACCTGAGAAGAATGGGCGCAAGAAACTCAGCGGGCTTTTTTTTTTTTTTATAAAATATGGATTACAATGTAATATCATACAATAAACATTAATAATTAAAGAGCCTGAGGGTGTTCGCTTTAATTCCAGTCCGTGGTGTCATTAAGAAAATCGTTTATGCTATAATAACCTTTCCCAAACAAACATTTTTTAACAATTCTTTTAAATTTCGTGACATATTTGTTTTGTACATGTTCTGGGATCATATTGTAGAAGCATATACATCGCCCAACAAAAGACTTACTAACTCGACCCAACCGAGTAGTAGGCATAACAAGTTTATGTTTGTTCCTCCTGTTAACATTATGAATGTCACAGTTTCTTGAAAATTCCTCAATGTGCTTATGAACATACAAAACATTATCAAAAATGTATTGAGAAGCAACAGTCAAAATGTTTATTTCTTTAAATTTTTCTCTTAATGATTCTTTAGGACCTAGGTTATAAATCGCGCGAATAGCCCTCTTCTGCAGCACAAAGATAGTATTAATATCGGCCGCACTGCCCCATAACAATATACCATAGAACATAATACTATGAAAATATCTAAAGTATACTAATCTCGCTGTATCTATGTCAGTTAACCGTCTGATTTTCTTAACCGCATATGCTGCAGAACTAAGCCTATTCGCCAATCCTTCAATATGGGGGCCCCACTGCAATTTGGAATCAAGAGTAATGCCATGAAATATAGCAGATTTCACTGGTTTTACCACCTCTCCATTTAATAAAATATTCGCATCTACATTTTTGACATTTGGCGCGGTGAATTTAATATATTTGGTTTTATGATTATTTAACAATAAGTTATTGGCGCTAAACCAGTACACGATGTCAGATAGAGCATTGTTTACTTCGTCATATAAAACTTGGCTTCGTTTCACTTTGAATATAAGTGAAGTGTCATCCGCAAACAATACCACCTTGTATTTTTTTCTACAAGGTTAGGTAAATCATTTATATAAATTAAGAAGACGAAGGGACCAAGAATATACCCTTGTGGTACCCCCATACCGAGAGGAGTCCCAGGAGATCTCCTGCCATTCACCTCGACCCTCTGAATCCTATTATTTAAATATGAGATCAGAAGATCGAGTGCAGATCCTCTTATACTATAGTGGCATAGCTTCCTGACCAGCGTTGAATGTTGAACACAATCAAAAGCCTTGGATAAATCACATAAGATACCAAGTGCATTCTGTGATTCCTCCCAGGCCTCTAAAATATTCCTGATGAGTTCAACACCTGCATCCGTAGTCGAGCGTCCCCTAGTAAAGCCAAATTGTTTTATATGAAGTAACTTATAAGTGTTAAAGTAAGTAAGCATTTGGCTTAAAATAATTTTTTCAAAAATTTTACTAAGGGTCGGCAACACCGAAACAGGGCGATAGTTATTCGGGTCAGAAGTGAGTCCCGATTTAAATATTGATGTAATTTTACTATACTCCAGAAGGTCAGGAAACACACCATGTTCAATACAGCTATTAAAAACTAGTGCTAGATATGATGCTATGACGTCAATAACAGAACTTATTATTTTTACAGATATGCCCCATATATCAGCAGTTTTTTTCATTTCTAAGGATCTGAAAGTTTTAATTATTTCTGCTGGGCTAACAACACTGAATTTTAAATTTTGTTTATCATTCCTTAACATTTTCCAAAAGAAGTGACTCGGCAACACTGGTGGAGGAGACAAGGGTGCTTGAGATGGAAACTGGAATGTCAGAAAAAAATTTCTCAAAAGCAGAAGCTACTTCCTGCTCAGAGTGGATTTTTGTATTGTTTATTATTAGATTATATTCAAACTTGCAGTCTTTCGCTCTTCCAGATTCCCAGTTAATAACTTTCCAAGTCATTTTTATTTTATTTGAAGCATTTTTAATTATTTCTCTAATATGCATTGACTTAGCAATAGTACATACTGTCTTAAATAATTTTGAATAATTTTTCACATATACAAGGAAAGATGCATCATGATGACATGATGATCTCTCACTATACAGGGTGTCCCGTAATCAGTGGACCAACGGGATACCCGTGATAGGGGTGGTCATCATCTATCGAAAACACCAAATTTTTCTGTTCTAGGGCCAGTAGTTCAAAAGATATGATTTTTTAAGCATTATTTTGAAAATTCTACCCTTATCAACACAAAAGTTGAAAAAAAATATTTTTTATTTTTATTTTGCCCTGTTTCTTAACTTAAGGTGGCTGAGGAAACATGTGTCTTCACAATTAAATCCATTTTTGTGAATAAATATTGCCAAATTGAAAATTAAAAACCAAAACATGCGCAAATATCAAATAACTAAATTTGGAACGTGATGTTTGAAGCAAGCTAGTGCAAAAAAAATGTATGACAGCCTTGCGGACCATTATTTAAAAAACATCTGCAGTTCATACTGATTCCAAAAAGGTATAACAATATTACATTTTACAAAAAAAATAACTTAATAACCAATTTTAGACTCCAATTGCGAGAAACATTTAAGCGCTATCTATTCTGAGAATTATTTTGTTATCGAGAGAGAGATAACACAATATGCTATCTCTTTCTCGCTCAGGTACCTTTTTCGTTTACGGGGTCCTATTGGCCGACGCCTATGATCCCCACACCCTAATTTTTCAAATTATTCTTAGTTTCATCAGAGACTTGCTCATAGCTCGTAGCTGCACACGTGTTTTTTACTTCGCTACCATTACGACTCTTTTTTTTGGTGACTGACGCTTGAATTGGACCTTGTTTGTCTTTGTGATTTGGATACTGTTTGCCCGGATTTTATAAAATGCCTAATACCTATACTCCTCGTGAATATGCTGAGATGTATTTTATTTACGGTCTGTGTAATGCAAACGCTCGGCAAGCAGCCCGTACGTATCGTGAGCGCTATCCTAATC
The DNA here is from genome assembly GCF_905404315.1 of Leptidea sinapis. Lineage (NCBI taxonomy): Eukaryota > Metazoa > Arthropoda > Insecta > Lepidoptera > Pieridae > Leptidea > Leptidea sinapis. The sequence goes on along the minus strand of NC_066309.1, from coordinate 5,250,252 downwards.
GCGACCGCTATCCGGATCATCGAATTTTTCTCCGTGTAAATAACGCGTATTTAGAAGGCAGAATTCCCGGAGCTGCAAACAACGTGGGAAGACCTAGAAGAGTCGATGAACTTCAAATACTGGCCGAAGTGACAGAAGAACCTTCTACGAGTGTTCGTCGTATTTCAAGACGTACTGGTATAGCAAAAACAACAGTACATCGCATTTTAAAAAGAAACAGTTTATACCCTTATCATATTCAACGAGTGCAGGCACTATTACCTGCTGATTATCAACGGAGGATAGATTTTTGTGCAGAGATGCTTCGCCGATGCCGACAAGATCCACTATTTTTCAATTCAATATTATGGAGCGATGAATCGTGTTTTAAAAGAGTTGGAGTGTTTAACATTCATAATTTACATGAATGGGCTGTTGTGAATCCACGTATTGTACGAGAAGATAGATTCCAGCACCAGTTTGGAGTCAATTTGTGGGCTGGAATCTTAGATGGTAAACTTATTGGTCCATTTGAGCTCCCACCGAGGCTTAATGGTGCTCGGTACTTGCAATTTTTAAGAAATGACTTAAGTAATTTATTAGCAAATGTACCACAGGAGGTATGTGAGAGGATGTGGTTACAGCATGATGGCGCACCCGCTCATTATTGCAGACAAGTGAGGGAATATTTAAACGAGTCTTACCCAAGTAGGTGGATTGGACGAGGAGGTACAATCCCATGGCCAGCTCGATCACCTGATCTTAATCCATTGGATTATTTTTTATGGGGATATTTTAAAGAATCCGTATATGAAACCGTTAACGATAACGAAAGACAGCTAAGACAAAAACTGAATGTGGTGAGTGAAAAAGTCAAAAATAATGAAAGGGCGTTAAAAAGTTTAAAAAGAAATTTTATAAGAAGATGCCGGCTATGCCTTAGAGTAAGAGGAAGACATTTCGAACATTTATTATAAGAAATAAATAAAAAAATTCTAACTATTTACTTTTGTTTTATTGTAAATTCCGCCAAGAAATTGCTATCTAATGTTGATTTAAAATAATTATTGTCTTTTATTGTTTCACAATAATGATTAATTATACCTTTTTGGAATCAGTATGAACTGCAGATGTTTTTTAAATAATGGTCCGCAAGGCTGTCATACATTTTTTTTGCACTAGCTTGCTTCAAACATCACGTTGCAAATTTAGTTATTTGATATTTGCGCATGTTTTGGTTTTTAATTTTTAATTTGGCAATATTTATTCACAAAAATGGATTTAATTGTGAAGACACATGTTTCCTCAGCCACCTTAAGTTAATAAACAGGGCAAAATAAAAATAAAAAATATTTTTTTTCAACTTTTGTGTTGATAAGGGTAGAATTTTCAAAATAATGCTTAAAAAATCATATCTTTTGAACTACTGGCCCTAGAACAGTAAAATTTGGTGTTTTCGAGAGATGATGACCACCCCTATCACGGGTATCCCGTTGGTCCACTGATTACGGGACACCCTGTATAGTTCATATAACCGTTGTCTGCTCCTATGTATACCAGCTGTTGCCCAGTTGTTAAATGGCAAGAGACCACCCGAGTTGACTGTCTTTGAAGTAAATATAGAAGCAAACTCTGTTTTAATTATTTTAAATAACTTACTATACATCTCATTTGGAGTACTGTTATAATTCAAATACAAGTTTGAGAGTTTTTCTGAAACATTGCCTCTATATTTCTCCATTCGCCTATTGTTTACCGGAACAAACATAAACTTTTTAGTTGAAGTACTAGAGGCTAATTGACCAAAGTGGTCTGAGCTCAGATTACTAATTATTGATTGAGAAATAGGTTTATAATTAGTAAAAATATTATCAATACAGCTTTTAGAGGTGCTGGTTACTCTAGTAGGTTCTAAGAAAATATTTGATAAATTATATGATTTAAACAAAGATTTGAATCTTATACTTGTGGTGAATTTTTCTAATAAGTTAATATTAAAGTCACCACAAATCATAATATATTTCTTAGATTCTGATAATTTTGATAGAACCTCCTCCAATACACTCTCAAATAACTCATATAATGCATCGGGGGGTCTGTATATGCTTACAACAATGGCACACTCAAGCTCTGCACAGGCTATTTCAATGGTACGTTCAACAGAGAGGCTTAACGGTCTTTGAATTTAAATGATTTACTTATAAGTATAAGAGAGCCGCCACGTGTTGCCTTTTCTCTGCTAAACACACTTGCCACCCGATGACCACTGGAGTTAAAAATGAGCTCATATTTTCTAAGCCAGTGTTCAGTAAGACATAAGATATCAATATTTTCATGGTTCATTAGTAACTCCAGTTCCAGTTCTTTACCTAACAATCTTTGCATATTTTGGTGCATCAGGTTTATAACTTTATAATTATTATGTTTACTATTACTTGTACATTGTGTATTTATATTGCTAGAGGAGTCCCCTATTAGACAATAGGGGACTCCTCTTGACTAATTTAAATAATTTGGAACATATTCCAACCAGAAACTAAACTATAAGACTGCTCAATAGAAGCAGTGTTAATCAAATAATTACTTTGCTCAATAGGAGCAGAGTCCAACAAGCTATTACACTGCTCAATAGAAGCAGTGCTAATCGACTTACTAACCTGCTCAATAGAAGCAGGGGACCAGGTTGCCAAATAATTGGCTGAGTTATAAAATAAATAAATGGATAGCGATTTAGCTATCTGTCTTTTATAAAAATTAGATAGGTGTAACCTATCAAATGTCAACATTTTACATTTATGATAAATTATATTATTAATATCAATTATGTGTATATTACTACATAATAAATTACCATTATATGTCACATAATTTGAATGAGACAATAGGGTTAACATATTATTCAAATTGTCTCTTGCTTTGTTTTCCTGTGGCCAATCCTGTATGAATGGCAGTGTGAATATTATAAGATTTTTTATTTTTAAACTATTTAACTCATTGTATAATTTTTGTAGAACATTTTTATTTAAACTCCCTCTTCTCCCAATCATAACAATAATAGAGGTATTAGAGCAGTGAGTATCACTAAGAATTCTTTTTATAATTTGATAGTAATTTGCCCCTGGCATACAAATATTTGATACTAACTGCCCGTTACTAATTTTATGCAAAATCAACCCCATATTTCTTCCTAGGTCATCGCTATAAATCTTAATATGTTCTTATATAATTTCCAGAAAGTCTTAGACTTTTCCAGATCATTCCAGAAAGCCTTAGAACTTTCTAGATTGATTACATCAGTTGCACACATTCTGGAACTTTCTAGATATTCCGGAGATTTACAGAATTTTACAGAAGCTTACATTAGTTAGAGAAGGACAGATGTATATAATTTCACATTTTTGCCACCCACTTCCACCCATCCCGACCAAACTCCATGGGCATATGTATGAACATTAGTATTTTATATAATATATTAAGATTTAAAAATTAATCTATATTATTATCTTTTATCAGAATATGAAGCTGAAGTTGAAGAAGAAAGATTGAGGAAGGAGAGGGAAGCAAGAGAACAACAAAATGTTATGACCCTAGGTAAATTATTTTAATACTAGTTTACCATATTTTTTTATAAGAAAAGTAATGAGGAAGAATTTCACCTGTTAGTAAGTGATACACCTTGACCAGTGCCCACTACAATATGGAGTCACTCAGGATTGTTGAACTCAAAATTCTGCAATGCCATCTAGCCGCTACCACATGCTTAGCAGCCCCCATTGGTTGTTTGGTATATTTTAATGATTGACTATCAAAAGCTAGAACATTTAATCACCTATAGTGTATATACTCGTAAAAAGTGCTGCATCCATAGCATGTTACAGTTACTGAATAGAATATAAAATATAGGATATACATATTCAGGAAACGTAATGAAACAGTATATTATACACTTTACTAGTTAGCGATAACTCTAATACTGATCACCTCTAGTATTGCTTGTTCTGGGTATCATTGACCCTTATTGTTGTCATAGACACCCTGAACGTTTAAATTTATACCACAGATACTGAAAGGCCCAAGGACTCGGGTACTTCTATTTATACAAGTAAGAAAAAGTCTTGAATATTCGTAGTTAGTCCAGTTAGTAATGTAAATAAACACATGTTTTTGTAAACAACTCTGTTCAAATAGAACTAGATATATCAAGGTTCCTATAAGTTCCTTAACAATAAGTTGATTCCGATAAGTATCTATTGATTCCACCTTTGCACGACACTCCACAAGTTAGGATATCATCCCCACCATCTGGATGTGTGGCGGTCCTCCACGGTGTGGTTTACAAGGAGCTTTCTTCCACGTACTACAAAGCTGTGGAATGAACTTCCTTGTGCAGTGTTTCCGGGACCATACGACATGGGTACCTTCAAAAAAAGCGCGTACACCTTCCTTAAAGGCCGGCAACGCTCCTGTCATTGCTCTGGTGTTGCAAGAGATTGTGGGCGGCGGTGATCACTTAACAACAGGTGACCCGTACGCTCGTTTGTCCTCCTATTCCAAAAAAAAAATCGAATATATTGTAACATAGCGGGAAATAAGTTTTTTGTTACAGCCAAATCACCAAAACCACTGCACTAATTATGACAGAACAGTACAAGTTCTTAAAGCAAATTGCTCACATTAGAAGCAATAAATTTCTGTGGCAATCTTTAAAATACATGACAGCTTAAATAAAATACTATTCAAAAGTTAGACACCATATAATTGAAATCTACAAGCCATTGGCAGTCACTCAATAATTAATTAAATAGCGGCCAGTTTAAAATTTATTTTGTTTTTAATACTAATCATTTTATAATTTCTATGATTTAGAAGAGACAAAGGAACAGATAGAACAACTTGAGCAGAAATTAAAACAGCTAGAGAAGGAAAAGCAGCAGCTCTTCATGCAGTTAAAGAGAGTTTTAAATGAGGATGAAGTAAGAAAGAGACAGCAACAAAAGGAGGCCAAGTGAGTAAAGGAGATGTAAAGTTTTCACAATGGAAATCATGATTTAAATGTATATATTTTGTAGTTATAGCCTTTAGGTACATCCACATCTACTAAGGCCCAGTATGCACCAAAGCAGAGTGGAGATAAGCTGCAAAGCTGTCAGGTTATATCTTCAACCTCATAGCTAAACGTTTAAATGACACATTATCCTTAAATCTTGGTGTTTGCTCAACTCTCCTTTTGTGGATCTATTTATTATTTTTATTTATTTATTTATTTATTTTGATTAAAACGGTTACAACACCAATTACAATAATCAAGTACATTAAACTATAAATGTTAGACGCTATTATGCGAGGACTCACAAAGTTGGAGCAGCAACTGCACCAACACTTCAAGTCTATTAGTAAGTAGATCACAATCAGGGCGGGCTTCTACGAGGTGATTAAACAATTTCAAGACTCGCGGCAGGGCGCCGCAGTGCGTGCTACCGTGCGACACGCGGGTACCGCCAGCAGACGGTGATTTCTACAACGAATATAATTGTAAGGTGTATACAATCGAATCAGCTCATTATGAATATCAGGGGCATCTATTAAGCCCCGGCTTACTTTCAGCAAGGTAGTTGCCTGGTCGAGAGCCCGTCTGGTTTCCAGAGTGTTGTATCCAAGGCAACCGACGGGATACGCCGTCGGGTACAAGTAGTCGGGTAGTAACCTAGTTTCCGCTTATACAGGAAACTCAAAAATGCTTTTTGTACTTTCTCCAGCATAAGGGCTAAGCTCGCTTCAAGCTTACTACGCACAAGGGTACTGAAAGCAGTTGTATAATATTGACGCTGTGGAAATCGCGCGTATTCCTTAATACGAAACCCAGTCTCATAAAGGACTCTTGAGTGACTGTTATTATATGGTCGTGAAAGGTAAGCTTTTGGTCAAATGTCACACCCAGGTCTTTCATTGAACATCTATCTACAGAATTTACTCTATCTGTCTATTAAGCACTTTTATTCTGAGTTAGAGTATGTCTTTTAACTCATTGTGCCACTTGGCAAAGGCCTCCTCTAGCTCTTTCCATCGGGGTGTGTCGTGGGTCACTCTAGTTCGGGCCCGCTGTGAGTTTCGGTTCTTCCTCCCATCTTGTTCGAGGTCTCCTCTGGCTCCATGTGCAACCGCTTGGATACCAATTAGTAAAGGTTTTATTTTCTCCTACCTGTCTTCAACATGTGCCCAGTTCATCTCCACTTCTGCTTATCTATTTTAGAAAGTATGTCGAGTACTTTTGTTTTTTGTCTCAGATCGTCATTTCTAATTTTATCTAGTGTTTGTGTTCCTGCTACTTCGTTCCATAGACCCTAGGCAGTACTAAAGCCTGTCTTAGTGCTCATTGTTGAGTGCCCATGTCTCACATCCGTATGTAATCCAGGGTAGGAATTTACTTTTCAGTTGATATACTGCTCAACCCAAATAAGGGGTTAAGTATTATTTAAACCAAACCATGATGCAAGCTTTCAGAGTGAAACATTTTCAACATGACTGCTCAAGCTTCTCTATAAAAAATTGTATGACTTTCACTTTTTTAATTTGGCTTTAAATGATAAGATAGACACATTGAAAACTAGCGTAATTTCTGAATACGAATCTCGGCGTGGTATTAAGGCAGCAAAAACAGCTAGCAATAATTTGGTGGTAACACACACCACTTTCATTCCACAGACAAACCATCAAGGTGGTTTTGTGGGACCATTATTTTATTTAGTCACTGTAATGGCAAAGCTGTAATAAATAAAAAACAAAATAAAAATAAATAATAACTGGTCAAATAAAAAAACATTTCACTTTCATAAGTGTCATTTGCTTGACCTAGGTGAATAAAGTTTTTTTTTAATGGAATACGGTTTTAATTAAAACGAGCGTACGGGTCACCTGGTGTTAAGTGATCACCGCTGCCCACATTCTCTTGCAACACCAGAGGAATTATAAGAGCGTTGCCGGCCTTTAAGGAACGTGTACGCGCTTTTTTTGAAGGTACCCATGTCGTATCGTCCCGGAAACACCGCACAAGGAAGCTCATTCCACAGCGTTGTAGTACGAGGAAGAAAGCTCCTCGAAAACCGCGAAAAAGTGATTTTGACTTGATTTGTTTTGACACAACTAGCTTGCTAGTCAATGTTGGGAGATTGCAATTAAGTTTGTCGAAAGGTCAGCCAGCAATAAAGCTAACTGTATTTTATTAAATTAAATTTGTAATCTAAATTTCCTCCGTCGGAGCGCTCTTCCAACTGAGCCAACCGTTTGAGTGACGTATGGTTCGTAAATCATGCTGTGTCTTGTTCAACTGCCAGTTTGTGGGTTCGAGTCTCGCATCGTTCATAAATTTTGGTTACAAATTAAATTTAATTAATCCCAGAAGTAAGGGATATCACTTTAAAATAACACTGTTTTATATTGTTTTAAGTAAAATATTATATTTATTAGTAAAATCCAAACTATAATTTTTCAGTGAAATGCAGCCAATGAAAATGTCAATGAATAACATGCAGATGCCAATGTTTCAAATGCCACAGCAGCAGGGTCAAGGTGAACCTCCACCAAATCAGGGCCGCCCTCCTCCTCTCACCTCACACATGTTAAACAAGGTATTCTTTATCTTAGCAAGGGTCAACCCTGTGAAGTTCAGATATTTGGCAGAGGATAATGCCAGGTACAATGTTGTGTAATATGTTATGCTTTGCATATCGGTGTTTTGGTGTACAAATAAAGTCATATTTGATTGATGCCACCAATGGGAAGCTCCTTTGCACAGGATGCCGGCTAGATAATTGGTACCACAACGGCGCCTATTTCTGCCGTGAAGCAGTAATGTGTAAACATACTGTATTTCGGTCTGAATGGCGCCGTAGATGGTGAAATTACTGGGAAAATGAGACTTAACATCTCATGTCTAAAGGTGACGAGTGCAATTGTAGTGCCGCTCAGAATTTTTGGGTTTTCAAGAATCCGGCGGAACTGCATTGTAATGGGCAGGGCGTATCAAACTAACAGCTGAATATCCTGCTCGTCTCGTCCCTTATTGTCGTAAAAAAATGCTTAATAGAAGTAGATTTAAATAAATAACTTTCATTATTGGTGGAAATCAATCAAAAGATATTCTTGTGCAACAATTTCAATGGCAATGAAACCTTATGATAAAACGCTTTTTATTTCAATGTACCTCATCATCAGATTATAAACGTTTCTCCAAGAATCTTGATTAGTTATAAAATTCTGTAATTTCAATGTGGAGTAATGCTATGGAATGGAGTATTTAAATGTTGTATTTATCAAATTTAATTTGAATGACGTCTTTAAAAATTCTGTTATTTCAATGTGCAGTAATGCTATGGAATGGAGTATTTAAATGTTGTATTTATCAAATTTAATTTGAATGACGTCTTTAAAAATTCTGTAATTTCAATGTGCAGTAATGCTATGCAAAGGAGTATTTAAATGTTGTATTTATCAAATTTAATTTGAATGACGTCTTTAAAAATTCTGTAATTTCAATGTGCAGTAATGCTATGGAATGGAGTATTTAAATGTTGTATTTATCAAATTTAATTTGAATGACGTCTTAAAAAAAGTCTGTTATTTCAATGTGCAGTGATGCTATGGAATGGAGTATTTAAATGTTGTATTTATCAAATTTAATTTGAATGACGTCTTAAAAAAATTCTGTAATTTCAATGTGCAGTGATGTTGTAGGTAATTTTAATGTTGTATTTATCAAATTTGAATGACAGTGTTTTGTGATTGTTGTTGAATGCAGTGCACCAATTTTGCTGATCTTCCTCCTTGATAATGTCTAAATTCAGCTTTTCAGTCAGGATGCGTTTTTACTTGTTGAAACACATTGGTTATTATAGTACTGATTACATTGATTGAAATATAATTATATTATTTGTAGTCAATAATACTAAACTATTTACAATATTTTGACTTCGACCCAACTGTAATGTTCTCTTAAACTTGACCATCTTATCTGGATTAGTAAGGGTCCCTACTAGGGCTTACAATCCCGCTAGATGCGGGATTACGGGCGCGGGATCCGCGGGAATTACGGGACTGAAAAAAAGCGTGCATGCGATGCAAAATAGGATGATCTGCGTGAAATATTATTCATAATAACTCAAGTTATTAACTGTTTCATATTTTCGTGATGCTTATTGATACATCGTTTTAGAATAGAATAAAAATTTAAGGGTGTATGAAAGATTCATTCACGTACAAGCCCTTAAAAGGAATACCGCCCACAAGTGTGGAAGCAGAAAGGGCATTTTCTGGCCAGGCAGTAGAGTAAAACACGCAGTAGTTTGACAGACGACAGTTTGGACATGTTGTATTTCCTTCGCAAACATTTTCAGTTAATATTAGAAGCTGAAAAATTTAATAATTAAGTAAATATTTATCAGTTTAAAATGTGTGTTTTTTTTTTTTGGTTGATTTTTTAATTTTGCGTTGTGTATTTTTTGAAAACGATTTGTTTTGTTTTGATTTGCTTTTTATTCAGAACAAATGTTATTGTTTTTTTTTTGTGAAAAGAACAGTATAATTTTTATTGATCTCATTTTAATAGTAATATGTACGTAAATAACTGTGGAGTTGATAAATTCATTATTTTAAAATATTTTCATTATGGGGGATCCCGCAAATACCGTGATCCCGCGGGATTGTAAATTCGTAGTCCCGCAAATGCCGAGATTGAATATAGGCCGCGGGGTTGGAAGCCCTAGCCCATTACATACATTGGCGACCGCTCTCGATTTGTATAATAAGCATGTATGCAAGTTATTCTTTTTCTTAAATTCATGTAACCCCTAGCTGAGGCAGAGGCCATCCACAGTGCATCTCCATCGCGGTCGGTCCTCAGGACCATCAGGACATCTCTCTTGATTTCTCTCTTGGTCTTTCCGATGTCTTTCGCAAATGTTCAGTATCGTGCGAGAATTTGGCGAGTCAACATCTCCTGAGGATGCCTAGTGTACAGGCGAAACACGTGTCGAATTGGTTGAAGACGAATCTAAGCGGAATTAATACTCAAGAAATCTCTCATAACATTTGAATAATTATGGATTTCCGCAATAAAATAATAATTTGTCTTTCGCTTCGTCAATGACAATCCTCCCAGGTTTGCGTTTCCGCGTTTTCGTTTTCCTTAAGGGTTCCAGTCTAGCGCTTGCCTCGGTATATGGTGTGTGGCCTATCCAGCTCCTTTTGCGGCTCTTCATCTGTTGGTCGATTGGGACTTAATGACAGCGTTGCCAAAGATAATCATTGGAAATTTTGTCTGACCAGTGAATACCGAGGATATTGTTAAGGCATCGGTTAAGGTAAACCTGAAGTTGATGAGAGATGGACTTGGTGACCTTCCACGTCTCACATCCATACGGTCGTCACGTTGGACCGGAATATCTTGAACTTAACTCTCCGTGTCAGCCGTAGAATGTCGTCCCTCACGCAGATTATCCGTTAGATTAGTGCGACCATGTTTAAACTCATTAATGCAGTGCCACGAGATAGGCTTTCGTCGTTACAGCCAAAACGTTGTCTATCATACCTTCCATGTTGATTTAAATGACGTTGAAAGTCATAAAAATAATTGCAAGAATATTTTCTTGCGTGAAATTCATGATGACGTGCCACAGACAATTATAAATTTGTCGATCGTAAAACAAATGGCAAAGAGATTATAAATATTTATTTTATATTATATTATTAACAAGTGGCCAGTTCTAAAATGTTTCAGTGTCTCCCTTCAATTTCATGAAATCTTCACACTATTATAGTTGATACTCATTCTTAATGTTTAAATTTATAACAAACTAGCTGATGCCCGCGACTTCGTCCGCGTAGATAAAGGAATTGAATTGAAGATTATCTCATGTCCTATTCCAGTTCCGGTTCCCGTTTTCGCTCCCGTTCCCAACATATTATTCGAATCTTATTTCGAGGATGATTGCTATGGCAAACTAAACCTGTTATTGGAATAGTTATAGCTCATCGATGTGAATTTCAATTTTTTACAAATCCCCCCCCCAAGTTCTAGTCTATCGTTGCACCAAATTTGATTAGGATCGGTTCAGTAGCTCCGTAACTCAGTGAACAAACTTACATTCTCATTTATAATATTAGCAGGAATGCATCCTTATAAAAGTCGATTGGTTTCAACCAGTAAAAATGGAGTGCGACTCAAGTATATAATTTATTGTCCCATTAATGTTGTGAATAGTAGTTATGGATAACGATGCTCAAGGCGATATTTTTCTTTGTTCAAGAAATCCTACTCAAAGTACAAATTGTTTCCACAACAGCAACCTATTGTCCGTGGTCCTATACAGTCTGGTGTCAAGAGACAACGGAGCCCCTCTCCGACATATGCCTTGTATACTCATCGGTTACATCAGCCACCGATGAAGCAGCAACATGTCTACTCTGAGCACAGTAAGTTTATTTATTATGGTTCTTATTTATTATAAAGATTCCAGTTAAATGTAAAAACGAGTGGAAGAATACTGGTATTTTTCATGTGTACATAAAGACATTTCAATACTTTAATGATACTGTGTTCACAGAGTGCTACACACAAATTCTAAAATATATTATCATTATATGTGTGTGAAAAATAATTGTTTTTATATTTATTAATATATTGTGTTTTATAATTTGCAATACAAACGCATTAAAATAAATTAAACGATTTTTTTTTTAATTCTTACAAGCATAGTCAAACAACAGGACACAAACTTGAGATTTATGCCAAACAAGTTTAAAATGTTATGTGACAAAATGGAATATCAAGTATATTAAATACTCTTTGATCTTAACCACAGATTTAAATGTAATAAAAGTCGAATGTTTTATATAATATATATTATTGTATCATCATCGGAAGACGTCCACTGCTGGACAAAGGCCTCCCCCAAAGATTTCCACGAGGATCGGTCCTGCGCTGCCCTCATCCAACGCATTCCGGCGATCTTGACCAGATCGTCGGTCCATCTAGTGTCTACCACCAAGTCCAAGTCTTCCGTGGTCGCTATTCGAGGACTTTTCTACCCGTCGAACTATGTGCCCTGCCCATTGCCACTTCAGTTTCGCAATCATTTGGCCTATTCGGTGGCTATGATATATAAGAGAAGCATATATAATTGTACTGTTCAGCTTCAAAATACACTTTCTTCTATCCGTCTGATTTATACTTAGATAAAATTAAGAAATCAGACCAATAAATATTTAAACTAGTAAGTTTAAAGTTTAAGTTTTTACTTTAAGTTTAAACTTACTAGTTTAAATATTTATTGGTACCTAATATTAATGATTATCATCACCATTAATATGTAAAAATAGACTTTAAACCCTGATACCGATACTTACATATTGTAATCTAAGCAGATTATAGTAGTTCATACAAATAAAATTTGAAAACAAAATTTTATGTTACGAGCGGGACTCGAACCCACCACCTCTCGCATTCCGTGCGCCGCAACCTGAGAGTTGAACAAAGCATACAAGATTTTGTGACGATACGTCACTCAACGGTTAGATCAGTTAGGTCGTGGGTTCCAGTCCCGCTTTCTTCATAAAATTTTGTTTTCAAATTTTATTTGTGTATTAATACTAGATGTGAGGGTAATTACTTTAAAAACATAGCATATTGTAGTTTATTATCTATATCATATGACAGAGGTCACTCTAAAATTAAAAAAATATATTATATGAAAGCATTAAAAATGCAAAAAAATAAGTCTGAAAATGTTTGTATGTGAATTTTTTGCAGAGGTAGAAGATGGCCGTATGGGCCGTCAGATGGCTCGGGCGGTGCTGTGGAACAGTGAGTTTTGTCACCGCCAGGTGTCGCTGTTGCTTCTCATGCACATTTATCTCATTTCTTCCCTGTTACGTCTGCATACTAAATGTTATACTTCCACATATGATGCATTTACACATGGAATATTTTGTGTTAAAGTATAGTTCATTTCAAATATTCAGAAGTAGTTTTGGTAATTAGAATATTGCTTTTATCTGTCGCTCACGTTCTGTTTTCTGCCTGTCTTACACAAGGGGAAATATAGCCTGAGTGTACACACTCAGTCCCTGCTTTCTGCATACGTAGGTTTGACCCCCGCTAAAAAAAAGAAAAAGTAATATCACTGCTAAGCTATGGTTTGCTTCATATAATTTGTGGAATATATTATATATAAAAAAATAGTTACAAAAGAATAGAGTACTAGTGGGAGGCTCCTATGCACAGGAAGCCGGCTAGATTATGGGTACCACAAAGGCGCCTATTTCTGCCGTGAAGCAGTAATGTGTAAGCATTACTGTTCTTCGGTCTGAAGGGCGCCGTAGCTAGTGAAATTACTGGGCAAATGAGGCCTAACATCTTATGTCTCAAGGTGACGAGCGCAATTGTAGTGCCGCTCAGAATTTTTGGGTTTTTTGAGAATCCTGAGCGGCACTGCATTGTAATGAGCATGGCGTATCAATTATCATCAGCTGAACGTCCTGCTCGTCTCGTCCCTTATTATCATAAAAATAAAATCATAAAAATAATAGATGCAGTACAGCCTTTATTTGTCTTATTGACAGTATTTTTCTCAAGTGATACCAGTAATTTTGTTTGAAATAAACTATACCTGATATTTTAATGCTACTCAGTTTTTGTATTCTTAAATGTCTAAGCATCAATTTGGAAGTAATTTTTTTAGTTTTCAATCGCTTGTCTCTTTTCATTATCATTATTAGTTGCCATTTTTGTGTTGAGTAGTTTTCTTTTTCTAATATAATTTTTCTTTTCCGGGAAACATGAAGATATTTTTGAATAACATTTTAATTGATATATTCATTCTTTCTCTATGTGTATATTTTAGTTTTATAACAATAATTATTAACAATACTTGAGACACTAATGTTTTGAATTTTTTTTAACTAGTCAGCACTATGATATATTAACATTTGAATACATCCTTAGCTTAATATATAACTAATATTTTACTTTGGGTTCGAATACAGTCAAATAACCAGATAGAATGGTACCGTTATCTGCTGTATAATTTTGAAAGTTTGTATAACATACCTCAAATAGCTTCTGTCCGCGAATTCATTCGCATTAGGCCTCGTCCACACACAGAGAACCACAGCGAACGAAAACCAGCTAAACGTTTCCCTTCTCTTACTTTGCTCACTTATATTTAAAATATAATAGATAGATTTTAATGTACTAAGTAAGTTCTTGTGTATTTATGTCGATATCTACAATTATGTTACTATTTGGGATATATATGTCACTCTATTAAGTATTACAAATAATTAATTAAAAAAAAAATCAAAAAGTTACACCATTTCATTATTTAAAATAGGTATATATACAAATTATTAGTTTTTTATCTTCATTTTAAACTTAATGTAATAATATTATTATGCAATAGATATAGCAATGTTGTTAAAAATCAGCGGAACACGTGTTCTAGAACAAATTCTTTAATACTTATGTATTTATGTTTGCGTTCTTTTAATAAAATAAATAAATTTTTAAATTGCGGGTAGAAGTAAGAATTAGTTATCAACAAACGTAGAATGCATCCGTTACGTAACGGGTAATTTTAGAATCATATTCGGTTGGTGTGCTCGTTTTTTTCCCATCTGAACATCCCGTAAGTGGTTATCTATGTGTAGTTGATAACCGAAAAAGAATAAAATAGTGTTATTTCAAATTCTACAACCGCCACGGCATATGAACGAGCTGATACGGAATTAAAAAAAGAGTGTTCGTGTACTTATGTATGCACGCAAGAAGTTATACTTCTTTGACGTAACAAAGCAAAGAATCAAGAAAGATCAATATTGTAAAAATCTTGTAACGATGGCTTTGACAATTAATTATTAAATAACGAATACGGCTGTACGGGCTTTGCCTATCCTTATAACGGACGAAGAAACCAAAAAAAAACGAATGTCGCAAATGTCAGAAAATTTGTCTTCGCGCGCGCATCTTAAAATTTCACTCATAATTTTTTCATAACGCGCCTAAAGAAGTATACCTTCAAAAAGTATTTAATGTAATGCTTGTTACTACAGAGACGTCCCAATACCCTTCGAACGTGAGCGGCAGTGTGTCGTCGTACTACGCCATGCCCACGTCGGGCGTTGTGGGCGTGGTCTCGGAGCGAGCCCCGCCCCTGCTGTACGCGCACCACGCGCACACGCCACACACGCCGCACACGCCGCACACGCCGCACACGCCACACCACACTAACTTGATGTACGCGCCGGCGCCGCAGCCTCAGCTGTACTTGGACATGCTGAAGAATAGGGACGGACAACATCCAGAGCAGAAGAAGGAGCCGCAGGTGGGATTACATCTCATCGTATCCGAATATTTTGATCATTAATTTATCTTTAAAATATTGATAGCCTCGGTTGTCCAAAAGCTCGTTGCCTCTCCGGCAGGGGCTAGTATGATCTCGCTACATATCAATGTACTAAATGCTGTGTATATATAAATAACTATAACCCCCGAGGCTATAATCAGACGTCTGACGTCTGATATCAAAACTACCGTTGAGTGCCAATATTTTTTCATTAAATATACACAGAGTAAGACAAGCTACACGATATACCACAAGAAAGGTAATTTAACAGACTATAAAAGTAAGAAACTTTATCTGTGTAAAATACGACAAGCCGTCAAAATACGGTCAGCCGTAATAATTATCTGTAACTCTTACTCCTACGTAATTCTTTTTTGTATTATCTATAATGTTTTAGTAACTATTCTATGACTTATTAGTAACTTTGAAGTATGTTTTAGTTATAAAACATTACTACATTCATTAGTAATAATCGAAATGTTATCTGTAGGTAAATCTGAAAAATCACAAAAAATGCATGACAGCCCTACTTTAAACAAAATTTGTTTAAATTACGCAGTACCTATTGTTTATGTAATCTAAAAAAGCGCTAGATTGTTTAATAATGAAAGCATTGACGTTCGTTTTTATAAACAAGCCGAAACACTTCAAAAGCAATAAATTTTATTGTGTAACCCGAGCCCGCTGACTTGGCGTCGGTAACGCGCGGCGGCATAAGACTGGTCATCGACTCACGCGTTTTGTGGCGCATTAGCCACCCGACCAGATAATGGATGTGCCAAATTAAAGAAAAAAATTTTTTGTGTAATTCATCTCAGAAGTGAAATTATAACTTTTAAAAAAATAACAAATTGTTTTAGATTTACAAGAGTGACATCTCAAGTCAATTTCCTAATATGTAAATATTGGGGTTGAGCAGGTTATCAGCTGTAAAGTAGATCCTGTAGATGAAGACTGAGAGTTGAACAAGGCATACAAGATTTATTAACCATATTATGTCACTCGAACGGTTTGCTCAGTGGAAGAACACTTGCACGGAACGCGAAAGGTTACGGGTTTGAGTCTCGCATATAAATTTAATTATGTGATTAAACCCAGAAGTGAGGGTTATCACTTTAAAAGAATAACAAATTGTGGTTCCAATTTTCTAATTCACATGTAAGTTTATTCGACGCTGTTAAGGGAAACACATTTTGAGCAAACCTACCTACAGCTTCGATGAAACTTACAGCTTTGTTAAATTGAATAACTCGTATTGTGTTAGAGTACTTAACTAATAAATACTAGAGGCTCGAAAGAGCCTGAATCCTAAGCCTAAAAAAAAAAAAAATTAGAAAACCAGCGAACGCGCAGATTGACGCGTACAATACATTTCATAAGTGACGTAACATAATATCAATTTATAATCGAAAAGATTTTTAAATATAACGAAAATTATTTGTCAGTTGTTGAGTATATAAACAATAAAATGTCCATTAATTATAACTTGCCGCTGGATGAGTCAAAATTATCATATTTTATGACAAAATGAGTTTATATAATATATCTATACAAAAATAAGTTTTACTTTAACTCCATTAAATGCAGAATATCATATTAATATTTAGCCGAACTTCATTTACGCACCCTTTCTTTAATATTTCTTTTAGATAAGATTTCTCTTCGATAAAGTTCTCCATTCCTTGCCCGCATGCTGTGGCGTACAAATAGTAATTAATAACAAGTCAAACAAATATATATATAAACACAATGACAGTTAATTGATATACATATCAATAATTGAATATTTTATATAACAAGTGAAATTGGTAAAAAGAAATTAAATTAAGTAAAATGATATTTAAAAACATGTTAATTGAGTGTTGTATCTGAAAAGAAGTCTTTTATGGAATAGTACGATTTTGTCACTAGGACATTAAAATAGTTTCTTTTTAAAACACGTCAACTTAAGTTCTGTGATATGTGTAGGTATCTTGTTTAGACGAGACTGACTCTTTTTGAACACCCTGTGTAAAAATATTCCAGGTGTTGATTGGTTTGAGCGAAGCTCATCACCCCACTGTGAGCAGTGCGGGCGGCGTGGTGTATGCTCAACCAGCCGTGTCTCATCACCCGCACATAGCGATACATCCACAGCACAACACCATACAGGTACTAACAGATATTTACTTCGTGATTTCTTATTTTTTTTTATGGAATAGGAGGACAAACGTGCGTACGGGTCACCTGGTGTTAAGTGATCAACACCAGAGAATCACAGGAGCGTTGCCGGCCTTTAAGGAAGGTGTACACGCTTTTTTTGAAGGTACCCATGTCGTATCGTCCCGGAAATACCGCACAAGGAAGCTCATTCCACAGCTTTGTAGTACGTGGAAGAAAGCTCCTTGAAAACCGCACTGTGGAGGGCCGCCACACATCCAGATGGTGGGGATGATATCCTAACTTGTGGCGTGTCGTGCGAAAGTGGAATTCGGCGGCAGGAATTCTTCTTCTATCGATGTGGGTTATGAAATTAAAAAAAGAATGCTGAGACAGTTTCTTGCGCCGCTTAATCTCTCTCGGAGCGCCATTTTTGTTCCCGAAGCGGTAGTATTATCTAGTATATTAGAAATGACATCAAAAATAATTCCAAAGGAAACAATTTTGAGAAAATAAATGCCTTTTTATGCCAATAATGAAGCATTTTTTTTTAAACAAAGGACGGGACTGTAATAATTGCGCCGTGCCAATAACAATGAAGTGCCGCTCAGGATTCTTGGAAAACCCAAAAATTCTAAGTATCTCTCAAGTCTCATTTTCCCAATAATTTCACCAGCCAAAATCAATAATGCTCACATATTATTGCTTCACGGCAGAAACAGGCGCCGTTGTGGTTTCCTCCTTGAGATCTTAGAGTAGTTAGCGCCATATGCCTCGTAGGTAGATTGCATAAGAATTTTAATGTTTTTCATGGGTTAATCCTATGTTTTTGTGGTTTCAGACACAAAAGCCAGGCAGCATCACTCAAGGATATCCAGTGCAACAATCGAATCCCAACGTCCAGAACCCCAATATATACCCTAACAGACACCGTTACTAGCTAGTGATTGTCAAGAGCACCAAGCAAAAGAATTCGTGAAGTGTTTATGTAAATATTGTGGAGTGAAATAATTGTTTAGTGATTTTGTGAAAGCCTTAAGTAATATTGTAATATTGTTGACCAACTGTGACTTCGTCCGAGCCGAAACTAATTCGTTTTTTGTGTCAAATTTCTGAAATTCTGTAATTATTGTAGAATTTATAGAATAAGAGACGAACCACCAGGCTTTTTAGAAAGAAGAAAGAAAAAATGTTTATTGACGTCATTATACATTCTGGTAATAGTTCTTAAAGTTATACTAATCTAATGACGCCAATGGGCCCCCAACTCAGCATAGTTGTGGTTTCGAAAGAATCCACAACAATGGTCTTCCGTGGAAACCCAGAGAGTGCTTCTAATGCACAGTCCTGTCATACGAAGTTGTACAAACTATTAATTCTCTATGAGCACAAAGCACAAAAATATTGAAACTCGGATCTAAAATTAAAACGAACAACCAATAAAACAATTAAACTAGCACAGGATGCCGGCTAGATTATGGGTACCACAACGGTGCCTAATTCTGCCGTGAAGCAGTAATGTGTAAGCTTTAATGTGAAATTACTGGGCAAATTAGACTTAACCACTTATATCTAAAGAAGACGAGCGCAATTGTAGTGCCGCTCAGAATTTTTAGGTTTTCCAATAATCCTGAGCGGCGCTGCATTGTAATGGGCAGGGCGTATCAATTACCATCTGCTGAACGTCATGCTCGTCTCGTCCCTTATTGTCATAAAAAAATAGTTTTAAACTTGCTCTAAAAGTAGACTTTATATTTTATTATTTATTCCCGCACTAGCACTCCCTCCTGAACATAATCTCCAAATGCATAAAGGAGTTTTTTTTTTGTCAAACAGTCCTTTGTAAATTAAAAAAAATAAATAAATACAATTTATTTTTTAATAAATTAAAAATAAATAACGTTAATCTAATTATTTTGAAAATAGACAAATTGAATGAACTCCTTGAACTGCCATGCCCCGAATAAAATCTCCCGCGAAATTACAAATAAGAAAAAAAAACAGAGTTTTAATAGGTCAAAATGTTAAATATTATTTTTAATATTAGTCCCAAACTGTCGGCTCGGGTCAACGACATACTTGTACTTGTCTCGTATGTAAATGTATGATTACAATTTTTACAATATTACTAAAGTTTTTACAAAATGGTGTCGTTTCGCTTTGTTTGGTGTGACAAAGATACTAAGACTGTACAATATGTACGTGTAGAATAGTGTTTTAGTGTAATAAATAATGATGTATTTAGTAATAATTGATAAGTATACAAAAGTTATGCTGGTATATTACGACGACCTGTATAGCCGAGTGGTTAGCGATCCTACCTACTAAGCTAGAGGTCCCGGGTTGGAATCCCGGTAGGTGCAAGCATTTATAAGATGAATATGGGGTTTGTTTCCGAGTCATGGATGTTTAAATGTATTTAGGTATGTTTAAGTAAGTATATTGTATTAAATATATCATTGTCTTGTAACCCATAACACAGGCTATATATGCTTAACTTGGGACAAGATAATTTGTGTAAAAAGTGTGTCAATATTATTATTATTATTATATTAGTACATGAAACAAGTTAAGAATGTATAATGAAATGTAAATACTACGTAATAATAGGCGGGACTGCCGGGACTAAGTAAAAATTTAAATTTATTTTAGTATGAAACGTGCAGAGATTTGATATAAGTTTAAAATATTAGTAATTAGAGTATGGCGATTGGCGACCAATTATAATCCGGCTAAATGTGAAAGCGAACAGTTGCTTAAAACGTAGTGGATTTCCTCTTCGTTTTTAACAAGAGCCGTCATCTGTCAATATATTAATGACTGCACGTTTCATACAATCGAGTGAATCACTTTATTTCGTAGAGAGTTTCGCTAGGCTGATGTATAATGTAAATAATTATGTCAAATTGTTATCTGAGATGTAGATATAATTTTTTATATAAAATATCATTAAGGAGCCTACACACTGCACCGTATCCGGTGACGGTGTTAGAATCTGTCAAGCATTAAATAGTATAAATTGTATTACAATTTTGTGACTATGCTCATAAGACCGTTTTGTCACCGACCAACGTCTTCGCGTGCCATTTCCACATATGAGGCGCAAATGTAATGCCACTCAGAGTTTCTGGGTGTTTCAAGAATCCTGAGCGGCATTGCATAGTAATGGGCAGGGCGTGTCAATTATCATTAGCTGAACGGCCTTATCGTATCGTCCCTTGTTGTAATAAAAAAATGCAATGTAACGAGAAAATATAAAACTTTATTTATGTATCACAGCTGTTAACTAAGCAAAGTTGCGTTCTAGTTAGCTCGATACATAAAATAGACGATTTTTTTATTCGAAAACTATGCTACATGAGATATAATTACTCGCATGCAGTTATTAAAACAAAAATAACTATAAATATCTGCAAGAATGGGCTTTGATTGGTGTCTGTAGGTTCAAGTCGAGTGAAAAAATGATACACACTTAAGAACGTTAAAGTTTTTCAATAAACCACCACTCAAGCTTTAAGTAATAAAAGAAGAAGTGCTAATAAATTAATTGCCACTGCCACAGCTTCGTAATCTTACGAAACATAAATACATTATATGCAAAGTGATGCAATAAAAATACTCGCACATTTTGGCTGTTAAGTTAATTCACTAATAAAATAAAATCATAAAAACCTTCATAACAGGTTATATTTATATCATGTATGATATGATAGTAGATAGGGGTGCTCTCTTCGAAAGATTCTGCTACCCATCATCCGTTATTTGTTTCCCTTAGTCGCCTCTTACGACAGCCACGGGAAGAGATCTTCTTAGTCGGACACTCTTGTCAGAGTGGTCGTGGTTGCGCTGACGAAGTACATGGTGGGGTGTTCGGTGGGTCAATATCCTTTCTGAGGGTAGATCTCCTGGCGATGTGCTTCCATTTCTGACGGTTAAAGGCGTTGCGAGTACACTAGACTATGGTGGACTCAGTAGCCTTTGTGATGGCGTCTATCCAGCGGGTTGGCGATCGACCGCGTGCTCTCTTGCCTTCCACCTGGCCATGAACTACCAGTCTCTCCATCGAGTTCTCATTTCTAGAGACGTGACCAAAGAACTTCAGTATTCTTAGTTGCACAATTGACGATAGTCTGTCTTTAATACGAAGCTCTTTGAGGATGGATACATTGGTGCGAAATGCCGTCCACGGGATCTTTAGGAGGCGTCTCCAGCACCACATCTCTAATGCATCGATTTTACAGCGGTCCTGCAGTCTCAGAGACCAAGTTTCGGCTCCATAGAGAAAGATTGGAAACACAAGGCATTTCATCAATCTGACTTTAGTATTCTTGGTAATCCTCCTGTGAAGACCTGGTGATGGCGCACCGTCGTCTGATCTCGTCGCCACATCCTCCAGTACTTGATATAGTAGAACCCAGATAAATATAGTTCTGTACCACTTCACAGTTGGCTATATACGGGAAGAGATGGGGTGGTGCTATTCTGGTGCGACACCAAACGCAAAAGAAGACGCAGTGTTGGTAGGTCCCCCACAAGATGGACCGGAGATCTGGTCAAGTTGGAATAGATCGAATGAGGGCAGCGCAGGACCGATTGTCGTGGAGATCTTTGGGGGAGGCCTTTGTCCAGCAGTGGACATCCGGCTGATGATGAACGAATATTGTATTACTATGAGAAATTATTTTTAAAAAGTATATTAAAATGATATATAAAAGGATAATGAAATAAGATATCAATATTTTAATAATAATAAATTAATGTATCTAACGATAATATGATAATAAGATTTATAAGATGACTGTTATCAGTAAATAAAGTTTTAATTCCACTAAGTTTTGTTAGTCTACATCACTGACCTGTATAAATACCACTGGACAGGCTGTTCCATATGTTTGACAGCAAATTTTTTGTGACTATTTGAAGCGCCACTCGCGAGCGTCCAGAGAACTAATTTTGACGTATAATACAAATGGCTGCGAAGGAATGTACAATACTCTTAAGTATTTTTGAATTTTGAATTAATTTCGTTCGTTTTCCGTGTTTTTTTATACTTCAAGAATCAATGTTATAAAGTACACATTTTTTTTGTAAATAGTTTCCCACCTATCTATCGATGTTTGCTGAGGTTGTCATCACTAGTTTTAGTTCCGCAGACTCTCGCTATATGGCCAACAGCGCCAAAATGGCAAAAATCAAACAGGCACAAAAGCACATTGACAGCCGCCAGTCTAGTAGTATATAGTAGTAGTCTACATGCACTATGCATACGCATTGCCCACACGG
Source organism: Leptidea sinapis (assembly GCF_905404315.1). Taxonomy (NCBI): domain Eukaryota; kingdom Metazoa; phylum Arthropoda; class Insecta; order Lepidoptera; family Pieridae; genus Leptidea; species Leptidea sinapis. The sequence continues at coordinate 5,227,456 of NC_066309.1, read as the reverse complement.
CCTATAGTTAGGGTGTAAACATGTCCTCCACTGAATCGGCTCTCGCAGAACCTTCCTTTCATTGACTGACCGGGCAAGTTGATAACGTGAAAACAGCATGTTTTGAAACAAATACGACACGTGTTTCGCCTCTACACGAGGCATCCTCAGGAACTGTTGACTCGACGAATTCGGTAACAAAAGGTAATTGAAAATAGTGTTTCGCCTCTACACGAGGCATCCTCAGGAACTGTTGACTCGACAATTTTTGAAACGAAAGTGAATTGAAAGTAGTGTATGCTTCTACACGAGGCATCCTCAGGAACTGTTGACTCGACGAATTCTGGGACGAAAGTTTATTGAAAGTAGTGTTTCGCCTCTACACGAGGCATCCTTAGTAGCTATTGGCTTGACGAATTCTGTAACAAAAGTAAATTAAAATTGGTGCTTCGCCTCTACACGAGGCATCCTCAGGAGCTGTTGATAATTTTTGGAACAAAAGTGAATTGAAAGTAAAAACCTCTATGATGCAAGCTCGATAGCTTTTCCAGTGAAGCGTGAACCGTGGAGGCCAATATTTATAGGTCACAGGCGCTGGGCGTCTTGTAAAGACTCGAATTTCGAACCGACTGCGTGACAACCCTAGAGTGGAATTAGAGAATATCATTAATAGCCTAAGATCTCAATGCTTGATTCTGCAGGTATGTATTTTTTTGATAAAAATAATTTTAAATGAACACTAGGAGTATGCAATGTATTAGCGATAGATAGCCTTTAAAAAATTGCCTTCAACTACCTGTAATTAATTTTCTGATATAAATTCCAACTATATGTTTTTTTATTCTTATTTATGCAACTGTTGTGTAATAAGGGGTATTAAAACACGAATGTGGGTTTATAACACGAGGATAAATAGTATCACATGAGTGTTTTAATACCTAATTACCAACAATTGCATACAAGACTGTATCTACACCCATAATATGAAACCTCTATAAAAGATTCTGAAACAGTTCTTACTGCTAACATAAAAAAGCCAGTCCTAGTAACCATATATCATCCAAAGGAGTATTATTATGAACACGGATGATATGTTGTACTGAATTTCATTACAACACTCGTTTGGATGATGTTATGGTTATTAGGACATTGGGTGTTTTAATTCTGCCAATAAGCTTACTGCTTTAGAATCTTTAATAGAGGATTCAAAGCATGTGTATAGAAAAATAAATTTCACGTCATTTGTCAATGGAAATTATGTAAATAATTGAAAAAAATCTGGTTGCCAGATCTCAGTCAGACGCAAGATTCCGAAACACATATCTGCAGAATCAAGCAGTGGGATCTTGTGCTATATAGATCTAATATGTCTATCATCCTGTTGGATTCTAGGTTTGAAGAGATATCGCATTTGTAATAATCTCCGATCGCCATTTTAAGATTGCGATAATAGTTATTTATGCAACTGTTGTGTAATAAGGGGTATTAAAACACGAATGTGGTTTATAATAGTATGATGATAATAGTACCACATGAGTGCTTTAATACCTAATTATCAACAGTTGCATACAAGACTTTATCTACACCCAGAATATGAATCCTCTAAAAGATTCTGGAACAGTTAGCTTACTGCTAACTTTAAAACACCAGTCCTAGTAGTAACGTAATATCATTCATTTCTGATTATATACAAATAAAGTAAGTATTAATGAAACAATTATTTATTTTAGTAGTAATTTAAATTTTGTATAGTGCAATAATTAAAATTCACTCGCTCGCACATGAATCGCTCATTTTTTGTAAACAAAACAATAAAAATATCGAAGAAAAATGGCGGGGATTCGAATAACCTACTCTTTTTTTACGGCGCGCGACGTTCTGGTAGTGTGGAACGCGCGTAAACGAAAATGTTCTTTTTTTGAAATTCATACAGATACCTCGCATCGTGCAATAAGAATGTGGCTGTCTGTTGAAACTCTTTGCGCATGAAGGGATAAAAAAAACATAGGAGTGTTGTTATGAAATTCAGTACAACATTACAACACTCTTTTGGATGATGTAATGGTTATTAGAACATTGGATGTTTTAATATTGGCAATAAGCTAACTGTTTCAGAATCTTTAATAGAGGATTTAAAGCATGGGTGTAGATATAATATAGAAATTGGCCGTAAGTAATAAAAGTCGAATAGATTTTATTCAATCAGGCTTAAACTAGGCGTTTTTGAATCTTTACGATAAATAAATATTTTTTTTTTTTTAACTTCTTAATTTACTATATGTTCGGAAAAAGTAGAGCTCGTGAGAAGAACATACAAGAAACTCAAAGGCCACTCTTTTCAATCAAATAGAGTATTTTGCAATGGCTGTAATATACATAACAAATTAGTTTGTAAGGTGCTGTATATATGAGTCGTGTTTAAAATATAATGTAATTTATTTTATAAAAAGTAATATATAATAAACTGTATAAATATAAATTATCGTATATTGAATTCAGTGTTTGTGTAAGGATGCTTCGTGAGTATGATGGTCGTGATTACTGTCATAATTAGTAATCGCATCCAACGAAAACAATAAATATATATTAAATACTTCTCCTTCGGCATGTATACATCGTCGTGTTTCATCCATTCATATAAAGATATATGTAGATAAAATTTAAAAGGATATTAAATTTGATGTGGAATACTTTATATTGTATATAAAATATACTAGGGTAACATTAACCTTTTTGGGCTATGGAACATCAAGATATTTTTTCAATCTACCCTGCAAATATATTTTTATGAAAATTAGATAATAAAGAAGTAACAGGATGAATGAACAGGGAAATAGGGTTGATAGTAATTGTTAGTGATTAGATTTAAAATATATTAGTGATAATAAAGGAAATATTAGTTGTACCAACGGAGTATGGCAGAAATGGACCCACATTATTTAAAAATTAACGAAGCATTGTACATAGGCAAGTTAATCTTATATCTTTAAACGAGCAATTCTTGTATATATATATATAATCTGAATCTCGGAAACGGCTCCAACGATTTTCATAAAATTAAGTATGCAGGGGATTTCGGGGGTGATAAATCGATCTAGCTAGGTTTCAATTTAAAAAAAATGGTTTTATCCATGTTTGAATGAGAAACAGCTACAATAACATTAGAATACAAAGGTAAATTTCGCCACTATATACAAGACTATTATTGCTCAGATGGGACATTGGGTGATCCGGAAAGCAGAAGATCCTGGTTCGAATCCAGATGTCCTATTAGTTTTTTTTTGTTCAAGTTTTGTACATTCTTAAAAATCCGAGCAAGGCTCGGTCGTCCGGATATTATAAATTATAAGTCAATAAAATTATTGTGATTCTAGGTTATGGGAGACAAAATAAATAATTGGTTACAAACTAAGTTGTCGTGCAAAACGTAACGTTATGCCATTGAGTATATTATATATTATTGTAATGACAATGGACAGCCACTGTCAGTTGTCATTTTATTAAATCTTATTGTAAATATTCGAAAGTATGAACCTCATTTAAAAGGCTAAGATTAACTATGAATTTGTTGTAAAAATTTTAGGAAACACGAAAAATAACTGCATTACGTACCTATATTTGTTAAGATTATTTCAACTAGGTAATTACCAATAATTGTAGGTACTTACTATTACGTACATTTTACAAAAAATCTGAATAGATAGGTTTATACAATAATTGACGACCCATATAACCGAATGGTTAGTGACCCTGACTACAAAGCTAGAGGTCCCGGGTTCGAATCCCGGTAGGTGCAATCATGAAAATGGATGTTTGTTTCCGAGTCATGGATGTTTATATGTATTTATGTGTGTTTAAGTAAGTATATTTTATTAAATATATCGTTGTCTTGTACCCATAGTACAGGCTGTGCCTAGTTTGGGGCAAGATAATTTGTGTAAAATTGTGTCAATATTATATTATAATTAAATTATATTACATTATGATACAGTAAGCACTTATAGTCTATAGGTAACACTAACCTCTACCCACGTCTCGGTATAGTTAATAATAATAAGTATTTAATTATAGTTTGTTTTATATTTATCTTTTTTCTCCCACTTTTTTAGAAAAACTTACCATTTGCTTTTTGTGTTACTTTTATCCCGTTCTACAACTATAACTAAGTTTCCAACATCTCTATATACGCTATCTCTATCATTGAGTCCCAAAATATATGCAAGCTCGCCATTCTTCTTTATAAACGATATGGAATTGGAACTCGAGAGGCGCTGTTTCGAATCCCGCGTGGTACAAATTTAATTTGTATACTTTATTCAAGAAGTGAGGGATATCACTTAAAAATATCAAATTATTTAAATATTATTTATATAAATTAATACTTACTGTGCTAATTTGTAATATATTATAAATGTTTTTAGTGTATAGCTTATCCATTTTATATTTCTGCCTTAATAAAAGATAGAGACGAAGGTTTGTATTATTATTAATTGAAAACTCTATATAATGTATCACTACATAATTATTATATATCAAAGTCCTCCGTCGCGTCTGTCTGCCTGTTGGAGATAAACTTAAAAACTACTGCACCGATTTTCATGCTATTTTCACTTGTGCATAGCGTGGTTTTTGAGGAAGGTTTCAGTAAATTTGTTAAGTTTTTGTATACATTTACGATATTTGTTGGTGTAGTAAAAATTAAGCCGTATTCCCGCTTTCTACAAAAACACTGCCTAAGCCCTTTGAGATATAATTAAGTAATGTATGGTGGAATTATGTATCTTATATAGGTCTATAGAAAAGTCTACGATGGCATCTGTCTATCTCTTATAGAGCAAGAGCCCGTGAACCCCAGACCTTCGTTATTTTATGAAAGCTGAAAGTTTGTCAGCGCATGCTCCCAACGCAGGTAAGAACTATGGCCCATTATGAAGCTTAGACTGTATGTATGTGTATAATACCGATTTAAATTCATCAAATTCAAATTCAAATATTTTTATTCAAAACAGGATTTATAATCACTTATTGAACGTCAAAATCTACCACCCATTCAAAAGAGACTGCCTCAGACCTGAGAAGAATGGGCGCAAGAAACTCAGCGGGCTTTTTTTTTATATAAAATATGGATTACAATGTAATATCGTACAATAAACATTTATAATTAAAGAGCCTGAGGGTGTTCGCTTTAATCTCAGTCCGTGGTGTCATTAAGAAAATCGTTTATGCTATAATAACCTTTCCCACACAAACGTTAACAATTCTTTTAAATTTCGTAACACATTTGTTTTGTACATTTTCTGGGATCATATTGTAGAAGCATATACATCGCCCAACAAAAGACTTACTAACTCGACCCAACCGAGTAGAAAGCATAATAAGTTTATGTTTGTTTATCAAATAATAAAGTCGATCGAGATCTGGGCGGTGCTTCACTCTCTACAGAGGTGCCACATTGATTATCGATAAATCGATACGTTAAAGCGTTTGTATGGAAACTATTTGTGTAATATACCGATCAAAATTCATCAAATAATACACATTACTTTTAGAATATTATTCAAAATCACGTCATTCTTTGCCAGACAGTTAACATCGTGGCAAACCCTTGCCAGACACCCTTTTTCATGAAATTATAATTCTACTTAGGTACGTTATAGCATAAAATCTGATTTTCATATATAATACTTGGATAAAACTTAGATGATGTTTCCTGTTGACATTTTTGATCGTTCCAACCCCTTGCTAGACTAGCATGTAGGGTAGCTGTAGGAACGCTTTTACCCGTGGGAGGCACTGGATGCCGGCTAGATTATGTGTACCACAAACGCGCCTATTTCTGTGTATGTATGTATTTCTGTGATGTGCAAACATTACTGTCTTTCGGTCTGAAGGGCGCCCTAACTAGTGAAATTACTGGTCAAATGAGACTTAACATCTTACGTCTCAAGCTGACGAGCGCAATTGTAGTGCCGCTCAGAATTTTTGGGTTTTCCAAGAATCCTGAGCGGCACTGCATTGTAATAGGCAGGGCGTATCAATTACCATCGGCTGAACGTCCTGCTCGTCTCGTCCCTTATTATCATAAAAAAGGAACGAGCGCGTATACTATTTAGTTTAGTTAGTGCATAAATCCCACTACAATTAAAATGACGTCACCAGTTTTACTGTATGTATTAGATATAAGTTTAATAAAGGCCAGCCAGCCAGTTAGTCGCTAGTGCTCAAATAAATGGCACGTATATAGTAACCCGATTGTCTTACTTGAACACGACACTCATAATTTAGGATACCTTCTGATTATTATTATCAGACTTCAGCGGGAAGTCAGACAAGGCGTCAAGTCTTTAAGCTTCTTGACTAGAACGGCTGGGCATCAATATCAACGGCGAATACATCACTCACCTTCGATTCGCAGAAGATATCGTAATCATGGCCGAGACTATGCAAGACTTAAGCCATATACTCGATGGCCTCAATACAGCCCCAAGAAGTACCAAGGTTTCAAAATGAGAATGAGGTCACTCGTCGAATCCAACACGGATGGGCAGCGTTCGGGAAGCTCACTAAAATCTTCCCAAATACAACACGCAGTGTCTGAAGACGAAGGGTTTTAACCAGTGTGTGCTGCCTGTGATGACAACTATGGGCCATATGAGGAAGATCATGGTCGGTCAGGGATCAATGCCCAAATGATTGCGAAACTGAAGTGGCAGTGGGCATGGCACATAGCTCGACGGACAGATGTCCGCAGTAAACTCCTCGAATGGCAACCACGTACCGGAAGACATAGTGGTGGTACGCTCCCCACAAGATGAACCGACGATCTGGTCAAATTCGCCGGAATATCTTGGATGAGTTAGCGCAGGACTAATCGTCATGGCGATCTTTGGGGGAGGCCTTTGACCAGCAGTGGACGTCTTCCGGCTGAAATGAAGTGATAACATGATATTTGTCTGAGATTCAGCCCAACCCTTCGAACCCCTAAACGGACAATATCACCTAACATAAGAGATTAATTCGGTATTGAAATAAATTGCCTAAATCCGCCTTCTAAACCGACCCTTCTATCCGACTGCACGACGCGATGCCTAGGAGGGAAGTGTGTTTTTCAATTAATTTTCCTTTCTGTCGCTCTATAGTACAAACTTGTAAGGCAATTTTGAAGAATCTTGCGTCAATCGAATTGCCAGTGATGATGGTGGGGTTTTTTTTTTATGGAATAGGAGGACAAACGAGCGTACGGGTCACCTGGTGTTAAGTGATCACCGCCGCACACACTCTCCTGCAACACCAGAGGAATCACAAGAGCGTTGCCGGCCTTTAAGGAAGGTGTACGCGCTTTTCTTGAAGGTACCCATGTCGTATCGTCCCGGAAACACCGCACAAGGAAGCTCATTCCACAGCTTCGTGGTACGAGGAAGAAAGCTCCTTGAAAACCACACTGTGGAGGACCGCCACACATCCAGGTGGTGGGGATGATATCGTAACTTGTGGCGTGTCGTGCGAAGGTGAAATTCGGCGGCAGGAATCAGGTTGAACAGCTCTTCGGAACACTCCCCGTGATAAATGCGGTAGAAGACACACAATGAAGCGACGTCTCTACGCAACGCCAAGTGATCCAGCCGTTCACAGAGCACTGGATCCCCGATATAGAAATATATTTTATGATATATTTAATACGTACGTATCCATCCCTACTCTGTTTTTGTAGCCGTCAACGGACGAGCTTGGGGCTTACTTGAACCTTGGTGATCAGCCCCAACCATTAGATCATTAATAATGCTAACCACCGGAGATAGCACTAAATTAAATTCAAGTTTTTTGCTCCCAGTAGGTTCAACTGACAATAATTATTATGAGGCACAAGCGTAGAATTCGTACTTCACGGTTACGCCTGTGAATAATGACACATGACACAGATCTGAAAAAATATGCATAGTGATCCTAGTGGGGTCGGATTCTGCGACCCGTTGAACCCAACTGAACACGTGAAAATTTCCTGATAAGTCACGCTACAATTATAATTTAATAACAAAAGAAAAATCCGATATATGACAAACATTAATTATTGTTACAAAGATATAAGAATAAGGTAAGGTAGGTAATTATTAGATATTAATAACATTTTCTTGCTCTACGACATTTTATAACTTCACATGATTTATTTAAAATTGGCAATGTAACAATGGAGGTATGCCAAAAATCCCGCAGAGGTTTATATATTCAAAAGAATATTCATTGCTTTTGTTACATTAGGCATCATTTACAAATCAGAGACTACATTTTAGATTATTCATTCCTCAGATTAATATATTTTTGCCTCATTATCATTAAAGTTAGTCTTTTTCTGTAACGATAAGAATGAATAAAAGTTCTTTCTTTTTCACAGTCGTTCCCTCATTGCTGAGGATCGTGACTCCGCTTAAGTTCGTCTACAGTTTCCTCCATCTGTTTCGGTCTGTCGCATGGTGGAGTGCGATGCTGATGGGTTGGTTAGTCTGCTCGGATATTTGATCAGACCAGCGTCATGGGCTCCGGCCTCTTGGTCTCTTCCCCTCAATTTTCCCGGTGACCATCAAACGTTCTAGGTTATCAGCACCGCGTCGTGCAATGTGGCCAAATTATCTCATGATCCGCTGCAGACATGTAGTGGATAAACGTGGACAGCTCCTTATTTTTACCTGTTTAAGGATCGAGGCGTTAGTGCGGTAAGCCGTCCATGGTATCCTTAGCATGCGGCGCCAGCACCACATCTCAAACGCGTCAATCCGTTGTCTGTCAGTCGATTTCAGGGTCCAAGTTTCAGCTCCATAGAGCGCGATGGGAATGAACCAGGTGAATTTTCGTCCGATTGGTGATATTTCTGTCCTTCCACACCTTGCTTAGCTGTGTCATTGCTGTTTTGGCAATTCGCCTCCTTATTTCGATCTCGCAGTTACCTCTGTCCGTGATCACTGAAGTTCTTTATTGAACTTACATTTTACTACAATGCAATTTTAGATTAATTAGAACTCTTAGTATTAGAATTTGAAATTTCATTATGTTTAAAAACAAAAAAATATAAATTTCAATTTATTTATAATACTTATTTTCAAAAATATATTAATCAAACAAAAACACAATTTCAACAATGCACAGTATATTATACACATTAAACTTTTCACTAAATCCATTCAATTTCACATAAAAGATATGTACCTAGCTCTAACAATGTAGACAGTTTCCCCCTTATTCACTATTAAGTCTGCTAACTTAAAGCATTGCTAATTCTCACTCTGTCTTCTTCTATTGACCTAAGTCAGAATGAGAAAAAAACACTCCTTAGCGGCTGTTTAAAGTCAGCAGACCATTATGAATAAGGGGGTTTATGTCTGTGGCCATTATGTTAACTATACGTCAGCTGTACAGCTACACATATAACTCACGAGATTTCACCCAACCAAAAAGTGTCCCACTATAACTTATTTTTTTTATTGATTATTTATCGCGTGCGCCAGTCATGAGCATGTCAGTGACGCTAACCCATAAGATTTTCCTAAAAGTGCCCAACGCAGCTAACGAAGTTTTCACTTCAATAAATCTATGCTCACCATTCTTGGAGACAGAGACTTTATGTGTGTACTCATTCGTAACTAGTACTACCTCCTCAAAAAGTGTTAGAAATCATTAATCAATTGGGGGACCCAAACGTATATATAAAATACTAGCTGACCCGGCAAATGCCGTATTTTTTTCATATAAATTACTAGCTGACCCAGCAAACGTTGTATTGCCGATATTAAAATCGCGATACAAAAGTAACTGTTGATCGTAGATGTGTGAAAATTTCAAGTTGTATGTATTTTTTAATGCCGACTCATAATTAAACAAATTTAAAAAAAATGACAAAAAAAATTAAAAAATAATATTGTCGTGGACCACACTTAACATTTAGGGGGATGAAAAATAGATGTTGTCCGATTCTCAGACCTACCCAATATGCACTCAAAATTTCATGAGAATCGGTCAGGCCGTTTCGAAGGAGTTTAACTGCAAACACCGCGACATGAGAATTCTATATATTAGATTTTTAGAATTAGACCGTTTCTTGGACTTTGCAACATTACTTTATTTTTCTAAAATAAAAGATTTTTTCTAAAATAAACGTAGCCTTAGTTACTCCTTATTACATCAGCTACCTGCCAATAAAAGTCCCGTCAAATCGATCCAGCCATTTCAGAGATTAGCGCGAACAACCAGACAGACAGACAGACAAAAATTGTAAAAAATGTTTTTTTGGGTATGTACATATATTCATATGCATGTAGTAAACCACGGTTATTTCAATATTACAAACAGACACTCCAATTTAATTTATATGTATAGATATAAAACAACCCAGATGCAATGTAATTATATTCTGTTTAGGTGTTCAAATAACTAATAAGAATCATTAAGCCAGTGAAACAACAAAGATCAAAATGTATCGAGTATTTCCTTTAAATTGAAAGGGTAAGCCACTCGTTCAGGCGATTGAGTAGGCTCTGGAGGTTATTTGTAAAGTGGACGACCTGCAATTAGGTCATCGTACGATCGATCAACACTGAATCTTGTTCACTAAGCTGCCGTGTAAATCCTCGGGGGCTGTTCAGATACGATTAAAAGAGTGACTGAATTAGCCGTGCAGTCGCTACATGAATAGCTACCACAGTTTTACAACAGTAAAAATAAGAATGATCAAATTAATAGAATTACAACAATAAATATAAAAAATTAAACACTACAGCGACGGTAACTTAATAGTTAGATTGTGGGGTATACCTTAACTACGACTTCGCTATCAAGAAGATATCTAAGTTTTAACTTACTGTGTTACTTTACTTCTTCCTGTCATGGGTTACGCTGTAACTATGGCCTCGCTATCAAAAAGATATCTTAAATTTGAATAACTGTGGTCTACCTCTGCTTGTCCTGGGTTACGCTGTAAATATTACTTCGCTATCAATAAGGTATCTTAATTTTGAATAACTGTGGTCTACCTCTGCTTGTCGTGGGTTACGCTGTAACTATGACCTTGGTATCAATAGATAACTTAGATTTAACTGTGTTTTGCTCTACATGTTCCTGTCGTGGGTAACAATGTAACTACGACCTGGCTATCATGATATATATCTAAGTTATAACTAACTGTGATGATCTACCTCCTCCTGTCATGGGTTACGCTGTAACTACGACCTGGCTATCATGATATATATCTAAGTTATAACTAACTGTGATGATCTACCTCCTCCTGTCATGGGTTACGCTGTAACTACGACCTGGCTATCATGATATATATCTAAGTTATAACTAACTGTGATGATCTACCTCCTCCTGTCATGGGTTACGCTGTAACTACGACCTGGCTATCATTATATATATCTAAGTTTTAACAAACTGTGTTACTCTACCTCTTCTATTCGTAGGTAACAATGTTACTACGACTTCGCGATAAAGAAGTCATCTTAGTTTTAACAAACTGTGTTACTTTACTTCTTCTAATCGTGGGTAATAATGTAACTAGGACTTCGCTATCAAGACGCTACCTAAGTTTTGATTATGTTTCTCTACCTCTACTATTCGTGGGTAACAATGTTACTACGACTTCGCTATCAAAAAGACATGTTTGTTTTAACAAACTGTGTTACTCTACCTCTTCCTGTCGGGGTAACAACTTGGCTTGTTGTATCTATCTTGCAGACCAAGGGAAGGTGGATAAAAAGTTATTCACTAAATAATTAAAAAAAATTGTACCTAAGTTCATTTCTATATGAACACTGTACACTTATGTAAAGCAGTAATATCTATAAGCCGGCTTCCACGCACGAACCGTTTCTTTATTGCATACACAGTAATGTGATATACGGATTGTTGTATAAGGTGTTTAGTAACATATGTAATTAAACCTTACGTGGTTATTTCTATACGTGTCCAATTATAAGTAATGTTATTTATAAACAGGTATATTTTATGCAAATTTGTAGTTATGTGTTTCGGAGATGTGCTCGATTGTAGGAGTTTAAAAAGGGAGTTTAAAAAGGTTCCCTGCTTAAAACAATAACGACTACTGTAGCTGTGGCAGTTATCGACACTTTAAGGAAGTTGCTTGGTTTGACTAAGTATACAACACATAATAAGCATTCTCTGACTTTTAATGATGTTGAATATTAACAGATATATAATCAATAAAAGCCATATTGCTTTTAAATGTGTCAATTTTACATATCAAAATATAAAATAAATAATTGTTAGAAACATTAATTGTGTCAGTATTCGACACCACAAATTCAGTAATGGACCACCAGTAATCGACACACATCAGTAATGAACTCCCATTGATCGATACAATGGACGAATTGATATTTTCTGCTTAGCACGTTGTTTTGTTCAAAATAAAGCATAAGACGACATACGTTCACTAACCCGCATGCCAAACATGAAAATTTTGGCAAAAACTCCTTCCGATAGCCAAGCAGTGGACGAAGGCATGTGATAATAGAGTAAGAAATTATAAACAGGAAAAAAGTGTTAGTCATGAACATCCAGTTGTCATAACTGAAAAAAAAAACAAATTTTCAATGATAAATCGATTTGTCTTATTAAAAACAACAATACGAAATCAGCAACAAAAATTTGTAAGATAAGGTTAATTTTCAGCACTTCAAAATTGATTGACACTTGTCAAAATCCCATTGTTAATGTTGTTTGGAAGTAATGTAGTGTTGTCAGTATAAAAGTATAAATCCTGCTTATTATTTTAATAGAAAAAAAATACTGTCGATAACTACCTCAGTGTCGAATTATACATTACTGCTTCCCGACAGAAATAAGCGCCGTTGTGGTACCTATAATCTAGCTGGCATCCTGTGCAAAGGAGCCTCCACTGGTGAATGTATTACAAAAAAATTACAATTGTCATTAACAAATTAAGATAAAAAGAAATGAATTTCGTTTCTGTTAATAGCACAGATAACTATAAAAGTTTTGAGAAAAGATTCTTAAAGAGGAGGAAAGCTCCAACAAAAGTAAGTCTCGAAATGTCACAAATGTATGTTCCTTCTGTTATTTATAATTTTAATTCAAGGCTGAAAATCCGCTCGGTCGTTACAGCATGGGTGCACTGCCGCTAAACGACATAAAATAATTTTCTATAGTATCAAATATTAATGTAAAACATTAAATGAATGCAATTATCTAGACACATGAAAGAGAAAAAACCCCATCAAAAAAATACGTCAAGTTAGTTAAAACATATTTAAACTGGAAAAAAATTGGAAAAAAATTAAAGTCTTCATAAATAACTTTAAATTTTCAATATACATATATCTAAAAATTAATCGGATTTGAAAAATTACTTATTTTATTCTAATATTGAAATAATTAAAATGTTATACTGTTTTAAGTTTTAAACTATTTTTTTTTCCAATCTCCGTCTTCATAAACGACGACATAAAAGTTTAAATAATATACCTAACTTTAAATTTTTAATATACATATATCTAAAAATTAATCCGATACACAATTAAAATTTGAAAAACAAAATTGTATGAACGATGCGAGATTCGAACCCACAACTCTGAGAGTTGAACAAAGCAAACAGAATTTTATAACGATGCGGTACTCGAACGGTTAGCTCAGTTGGTTAGAGCACCGGCACGGAACGCCGGAGGTCGTGGGTACGAACCCCGCATCGTTCATAAAATTTTGTTTTTCAAATTTTATTTGTGTATTAATCCTAGAAGTAAGGGTTATTACTTTATAAAACATAACATATTATTAAATTAATCCGATTTGAATAAATTGTTTCTAATATTGTAATTATTAATAACTATTTGTAACACGTAGATTGAAACTAAAATAATTATGTTGAACAGCGTAGGTATAGATTGCTGTTTCCCTGCAGTGTGAGGCTGTGAAAGATATGCGACCGATCCACAAATAGCCGTCATAGTATCTAAATATAGTATTCCTAGCTCTGAATAGGCCGTGCCCACAAAATGCAAGACCTTCGTGGAGCCTCTTCAATGAGCGCTTGTGCGCCTGCGCGGTGCTATTGACAACAGCTCCCAAAATACTCCATCATGCAACCAGGATACCTAGTAACAAAGTCTGTATTCTGTAACAGTTATATCATTGTACTTGGTTACTGGTTTCTTATTATTAACATTTAGGTGAATGTCTACATCTTTAAAATAAGATACCAGAGAGAATTTTAAAGAGCTGATGAAGATTTATAAAATAATACCAATTAAAAGTAATAATAATTATTATTACCGGGTTCCGGCTTCGAATCCCGGTAGGTGCAAACATTTATATTATGATGAATATGGATGTTTGTTTCTGAGTCATGGATGTTTATATGCATTTATATATGTTTAAGTAAGAATATTGTATTAATTATAATATCGTGGTCTTGCAACCCATAGTACAAGCTGTGCCTAATTTGGGGCAAGATAATTTGTGTAAGAGTGTGTCAATATTTATATTAATTATCAATATAGTAATGTAGACTTTCGACGTACTTGTTAGATTTGTATTATAGAAGTCGGTTTATCTCTTGATCGAAGCTCTATCTACGGATTGGGAACACTGCATTTTGGAGTGGAGGAATGTTTAGTTATTAAATTCAGTAAGGAAGCCACGGTCGCAAATATTAGTATCCCTCGCAATCAAGTTAACAATCATAATGTTAACACGAAGAACAAACATAAACTTGTTATGCCTACTACTCGGTTAAGTCGAGTTTGGAAGTCATTTATTGAGCGATGTATATGCTTCTACAGTATGATCCTAGAAAATGTACAAAACAAATGTGTTACGAAATTTAAAAGAATTCTTAAGAAACTTTTCTGTCGGAAAGGTTACTGTAGCTTAAACGATTTTCTTAATGATACCACAAACTGGGAATGAAGCGAACGCCCTCAGAATTTTTAATTATAAATGTTTATTGTACGATATTACATTGTAATCCATATTTTTTTATAAAAAAAAGGCCGCTGAGTTCTTGCGCCTGTTCTTCTCAGGTCTGTGGCAGTCTATTTTGAATGGGTGATAGTGTTTGACGTTCAACAAGTGATTTTGAATAAAAATATTTGAATTTGAGTTGGTAAAAAACGTAATATTAGTGACAGTAATGTGTGATGGTCACCGACTACCAAGTGATCCCAATGCTAAATGGTTGATGATTGACATAAAAAAAATACTTAACAACGGGTTGAAGTTTATGCAGAGTTATGTTATTTAAGAACGCTAATATTTCTCGGCTAATTACGGTTTCCGTAAATTTTTCGTAAAAGTATTGCCGATACACAAAGCCCTAAGGTACTTAATGATTTTTTGTTAAAGTTTGCGACTGTGTGCGACCTACTAAATAGGCGGATATTTTTTTCCCGCGCAATAATTAGTATGTATAGAATAGTAGCTAAGAAAAATATTTTTATTTGTTTAATTAAATTGCGTTACATGCGATTTAGTTACTAAATAAAATTGTAGTACTAAATAATTATCACATGCACCTCGTAATAAGGCATAGCAATGAACGACAGAGGGGCAGACATTCAAATATATTTTTCCTCTAGGTTTAATTAATAGAATAGTAACATTTTTCCAAAAGTAACTTTTTCAAAGAGCTAGAGAGATTTTTTAATATTGGTTTCGGCTTTTAAATGTTCTGGTAACTTATTATAAATTTTAACTGACATTGGGTAGGGACTGGAACTGTGTGTGGTATTCTTAATCGCATACACATGGAAGGGAAAAAGGACATAAGTACAACCGCTTGCTTGCCACGTTCGCTTTCCGATTGGGTTGCAATTTACACGCAGCTTAAAATAGCCTACTTCCCTCTCTTGTTGTAGTAATATAAGTATTCACAGCTGTCAGCTTCAATACAGCCTAATACCAGGTTTTTTTTAATGAAAATACGGGACGAGAAGAGAAGGTCGTTCAGCTGATGGTAATAGATACGTTCTACCCATTACAATGCAAGCCTTTACTCTTGAGAAGCCCAAAAATTCTTAGCTTCACCATAATTGCGCTCGTTAACTTGAGACATAAGATGTTAAGTCTCATTTGCCCAGTAATTTCTCTCGCTACAGCGCCCTTCAGACCGAAACACAATAATGCGCACACATTACTGCTTCACGGCAGAAATAGGCGTCGTTGTGGTACACATAATCCAGCCGGCATCTTGTGAAAAGGAGCCTCCCACTGGGGTACCTGTCTATGTGAACAAATTGATTGAGACTTTGCGAAACAGATAAACTAACATTGTATTATATGTATACCTGGCAGGGTAGAATCTCTATTTTTATATATAATATATAATTAATATTTATTAGATATATGAAGGAAACCAAAATCTTGAAGAAAATAGGGAAGCAAAATATAGCAACGAAATCTGAATAAAAAAAGTTATCCAAATAAGGATAGTAAATCTAAAACTGAAAAACGTAAGGTAGGCAAGTAATTATACTTCAACGTAATAATTTTGCTGCTCAGTATGATAGCTAGGTTACCGAGATTGATTTTCAGATGCCTTCAAGAGAGCGGCCGTCCCGAACTCAAAGCCATAAGTGATTGGTGTATTAAATAAGAAGAGATAATGTTAATATTATGGTGGTAGTCGACGAAGTCGTACACTTATTTATAACTCAAAATAGCTTGAAGTTAGAGAATTGATCTGATCCGGTCTGCCGGGGAGGGATTGGCCAGTTTGATAATTAACAGGCACAGTGATCGGACCACATCATGGAACCGACGATATTCCATGCGTGAACATTCAAGGTTGACCCCAATCTTTATGGTACACATATACACATCCTAACGCCTATTAAAACTGGCAGATAGTGCATGTAATATTAATCAAAACTTTTTTCATTCCAAATGGAATTAAGGTTCTGCTAAGCAATTTTGTACTCGTCGACTATTTCGAGAGTACAGTACTGTATATTGTATCATTGTTAGTAGCTGGTGTGACATGGTCATTTGGCATGATCTTCGTATTATCTATGTTCATTTTGAGACCTACTCCTTGGGAAGCTGTATTGAGGCCATCGAGCATATGGCTTAAGTCTTCCATGGTCTCTGCCATGATTTTGATATCGTCTGCGGATGTGAGTGATGTATTCGCCGTTGATATTGATTCCCATTACGTTCCAGTCCAGAAGCTTAAAGGCTTCCAACGCAGCGGTGAACAGCTTGGGCAATATGATATCGCCTTGTCTGACTCCCCTTTGCAATCGGATAGGCTTCGAGATCTCCTGGAGACGAACTGACAGTGGTGGGAGAGGGCAATGGAGAGGGCTATGCTCGGAGTTTCCCTGCAGGATAGAATCAAAACTGAGGAGATCCGTAGGAGAACCAAAGTCACTGACATAGCCCAAATGATTGCGAAACTAAAGTGGCAGTGGGCAGGGCACAGAGTTCGACGGACAGATGGTCGTTGGGGTAGTAAAATCCTCGAATGGCGACTACGTACCGGACGCAGTTGGTAGGCCCCACACAAGATGGACCGACGAACTGGTCAAGATCGCCTGAATACATTGGATGAGGGCGGCTTAGGACCGATCGTCGTGGAAATCTTTGGGGGAGGCCTTTGTCCAGCAGTGGACGTCTTCCGGCTGATGATGATCGTGAGGTAAATTAGAAACAATGTTCAGATTAACATGGGAATGAACTATGACTGTGAAGTCGCGGTAGGCGGCTAGTGTTAAAATATTGTCTTCATTTGTTCGACATCTTGTATGCTTGCATCATAATCGCCCACACGTTTCTATTTCAGTGTAAATGCACCGCGCCATTCAAATATGCCACAGTTTGCCAATCTGAACGTTTGCTGAACTTGTTTGCGTATCTAATATCTTGAAACGAGCAATTCTTGTATTTATATAATCTGAATCTCGGAAACGGCTCCAACGATTTTAATAAAATTTAGTATACAGGTAGTTTCGGGGGCGAGAAGTTGATCTAGCTAGTCAATTTCAATTTAAAAAATGTAGTTTTATCCGTGTTTTAATGAGAAACTGCTACAATAACATTAGATTGAAAATGTAAATTTCGCCACTATATACAAGACTATAATAGCTCAGATCTCTATGGGTGATCCGGAAAGCAGAAGTTTAAAAATTACACACACTGCTGCTTGAACGACACACATATATTATAAAGCGTACTTAGACTTTGCTCAGACTTTACTCACGTAAAACTTAGCTGAGTTTGATAAAACGCGCATTTCGCTTTTGCATTGGGCTCTCTTAACTTAGACTCAGCATAATTCCTGATGTCAATCTATACATATAAATAAAGTTGGAGTGTCTGTTTGCAATATTGAAAAAACTATTTTTTACTACACGTATATATGATTATTTATACGGTACATACACCAAAATAACATTTTTTACAATTTTTGTCTGTCTGTCAGTCAGTTTGTTCCGGCTAATCTCTATAATGGCTGAATCGATTTTGACGGGACTTTTATTGGGTCTTAAGTATAGTCTGAGTAAAGTCTTAGTACCGTCTATAGATCTTAGGCTTAGAGTGGGCCATAGTGCTCAGTACCAGTGATGACCACTCGTTCATTGATGAGTAACAAAAAACATCTGCTTAAATATTGGATATTGCACAGCTGGGATCAAAACTTTGAGAAATAAATTGACAGATGAACCTAAACAACTAGATTTCCTTAGATAATTTGTACGTCTAGATAGTGTCTCTTGCTGTTAGACAACCGATTAAAACAGGCCAGGTATATTAGTTTAGTGTGCGTGACAAGCTACGTCTTACACTCGCGATTTGTTTGACATTTTGGGTTAGTGTGCGTGAATTGCTCAATGGGGTTTGCTAGAGGCTAGTTCTAAACTCAATTTTTTTCGACACTTTTACAGCTGTAGATTTCCTTGTTTTTTTATTTTTATTCAAACAATATTATATTAATAGTTACCTATTTATAGAGGCAAATCATTTCAGCCGTTCTCAAATCAGAAATCTCAAATAGCCATTACACACTACAATATAAAGTTGCCGTAATAAAAAAGCTCTAGTTCTTAGGTAGTACGGTATCTAGTTGGATCGCAGCAGAGACCAATCCTTAATCTAAGTCGCAACTTGTTTTATTGTAATCCCATTAGTTCTATAATCTAAAAATCTATTAAAAATACAATAAATGAACCTACAGTGATAATAAATCCCATAGGTGGATTCGAAAAAGCATTTTCCTCCTATATCCGTTTCTGACGCACTGCCAAGGTCATATCGATCGCATTTGAAAGAGTGGGGTTACGCTGCCGTCGTGTCTTTTATGTACTGAGTTGTTCGGGAAACGATAAAATCAGAAACTTTACTAACCACTGGTGATTTCATAATTCTATAGGCTTTACTTTACTAAAATTTTCTTTGTTATAAATTTTGCTATGCCAAGAGCTGGCGAATATGAAGCCTTTTAAGTTACACTGTTAAAAGAGTTTTTCTTTCATGTCTTGTAGTTACAAAATACTTAATATTTTTTTTGGTTTCTTCGTCCATTATTATAGGCAAAGGGTTCAAGCCCGTACAGCCGTATTCGTTATTTAATCATTAATTGTCAAAGCCATCGTTGCAAGATGTTTACAATATTGTTTTTTCTATGTAGAAAAGCACGAGGAATAGATAATTTTAAGGATTTTTGCTTTGTTAGGCCAAAGAAGTATAACTTCTTGTGTGCATGCATAAGTACGTACACACACACTTTTTTTTCTATCTGTCCTTATAATTTTTTCCTTCATTATTTATGTTTAGTTTATTCGTATTAGACAAACAACAAAACATGAAACCAAAGAGTAGTTAGACTACCTCCTCTTTGGTTTCATGTTTTGTTTGATGAACTAAATAGATATTTTGTTTTTCTTCTTTTGGCAATAAATAGATATTAAAATTCTTAGATCATATATACTTCTAAATAGAAGTGACAGCTGTGATTGATTAATTGACTCCTTTAGATTTTTTTTTGATGTCATTTCTTATACTACTACCGCTTCGGAAACAAATGGCGCTCTGAGAGAGAAGAAGCGGCGCAAGAAACTCTCCCAGCATTCTTTTTTTTGCGCTCTTTTCAATAAAATATACAATATTGTACAGTCATTTCTATCGCTATTAAATAATCACAATCTAGTCCCAGGCTGTCCGATCATTTAGATATTCAGCAGTGGAGTAATAGTATTTAGTTATTTACGACAGAGCCATTTTTTTGTTTCCATCGAATGCCTAGCAGCAAGGGGTGTGTCTATCTAGACGTATAAATTATGTAAGATTTAATTATAGTACAGTAACCTTGATTTAATTTTTCTGTCCTCCACGCCTTCTAGAACATTAGCTTGTTACTGTGACCACCTGACAATATATTTATTTATTTACAAGTAGGTACAATAACAGATAACAAGATAAAACTATCATCTAAAAACAAGTACAGCATATTATTATCATCCTGAGATCCAATTAAAATTGTACACATCATTCACCAAATACAGTAAAAAAAATAATAAGTGGACACAACAGTAATTTAACATTATAACGAAATTTAAGTTAAACATTAAATTATTTTACGCAAACTAGAAAGTTTTATAAGGAGTATTTTAAAAAAATTCGTAAAAAATATATCAAAATCAACCCACACTTCATTAAATTGTCTACAAATTCTCATAATCGGGTTGTTATGCGATAATCCTTTGAGGAATTGATCGAAAATAAACATGGAATACGCACAGATCGTGTTGGCACTTTAAAGCTTATAAAACTTAATAGATGACTATCCATAAAACCATTCGCGATGTTATGTAAGACGCACATATCAGATAACCATCTTCGTTTATCAAGACTATGCAAGTTATGTATATATATGTACCTACATAATGTAAACTAAGACGCTTGTTACTTCACTTGTAATTCAATTCTCTACACTATATTAGACATGTGGTTATGGTTCAGTTCACTGCAGCCCTGTTTCACTGCGACCAATGTGATCTATT
This sequence comes from Leptidea sinapis, assembly GCF_905404315.1. NCBI lineage: Eukaryota > Metazoa > Arthropoda > Insecta > Lepidoptera > Pieridae > Leptidea > Leptidea sinapis. The sequence continues at coordinate 5,206,460 of NC_066309.1, read as the reverse complement.
GTGATAGCCACTGTTAAGGCTACGGCTTGGTTAAAAATCGCCAAAATAGCGCACAGTTGAAACCATTTCTTTACGGTTTACATGAAGCTTATATTTGTACAAAAAATAAATAATAGTTAAAAAAACTAAAAAGCACGCTTTATATAAAATTCAACTAAAAATAGAAAATAAATTTAAATTGAAAATAGTTAAAAAAAATAATTCTTCTATACCCCACGCTTTTTTTAGAATTATTATTTATAATAATTCTTCTACACCCCACGATTGTTTTTACAATAAAATATATTTTTTTTAACTATTATTTATTTTTCATTTTTTAGTTAAATTTTCTATAAAAGCGTATTTTTAAAACTATTAAGTACTTTAACATCAATTCCTGCCTTATCGACTATAAATGAAAATTATATAAATTTACAAAAACATATTTTGCAAATTGAAAAATTGAATAATTTTATCAAATTAGTGTAATGTCATCGGTCCTCGATAAATCTACAAAGTTTGAACGAAATCTAGCCGTTTAAAGTGGGTCTCAATCGCGCCCAAAGAAGTCGTTTACAAACATACAAACGTACAGGTGAAGCTAATATAAAGCGTATAATAATTATGTATCTACAGAATATGAGAAGGCAATTTATTTTTTCATAACTTTTCTATTTTTTATAGACAGTGCGAAAAATTACCAAAATACACCCCACATAGTTGGAGCCATTGGAGCCATGCTAATCAAAATAGATAAAAATTGTACGATAATTTATTAATTTTACACCAATACTATTTACCATGACATAGTTTTGTTAGTTTTGTAAATAAAATTGTAATATTTTTGTAATAAATTAAAAATGCCTCAATTAAAACTATGCCGATCTTGTACGAGAGGGGTAACCTAGCTCCGCTCGTTTCCTCAAGGCCGTTGGCTTGGTCCAAAGCCTTAACTATAGCTCACTGCTAAGATTGATTCTTTTCATGAATCTTATGTGATTTTGCAGTGAGCTGACGTATCTCAAGTAGTAGAAGAATTGGACTTCTCAACGAGATGCTACGTTTAGGCATTAAAGGAAATTCAGAATGTGTAGCTGGGTATCATCTGCACTATTACAGAATCTACACGCTCTGCAATCTATGATACCCAATATTGAGAGGTGTTTGTTTGATCTGCAGTGCCCCGTTAGTGTACTGGTTAGAATGCGAAAGTTTTCCCTACTTAACCCTAGTGCCTCATGCGAAGCCATCTTGTGTAAGGATTGGATTTGGGTTTTGGAATGTATTACGCCTGGAGTGTTCCTCCAGAGCGTGAAATTAAAAAAAATGAAATATTATTCGCAAGAAACATTTTATATATGTCGAAAAAAATTGAGGTTGACAGTTAACCTCTATTTTGACCAATGCATGCACACTAACACAAAGTGACATACATATGTGATAAATCGCGAGTGTAAGACGTAGCTTGTCACGCACACTAAACTAATAAACCTGGAATGTTTTCATCGGTTGTTCAGCAGCAAGAGACTTTATCTCGACGTATAATTAATTATCTAAGCCATTTTCATCACAATATTTTGTTTGGTTAGGTAGTTGTTTAACTATACTAAATACCTACTATTCATAAAAAGATCCAGTAACCTTTAACAGAGCTTTACATCCAAATACATTTAGCAACAGAAGTACCTGCTTTTAAAATTAATAGTCACTCTAGGTATAATAACTTCTACAAATGTGAAAGGTAGTGAAAATTCAAATGATCCTTTGTACTCTTATAATAAATCATTAAACTAGTTAAATCGTAGTAGCAAGTATAAAACATCACAAATTATTAAATAGCTTGTTATATTCATTAATTACCGCTACTAAGCATACAAATACAACATGAATTGAGAAGAAAATAATTAACTATTTATAAACATGTTTGAAAGCAGCGGGTAAATTTAATTACTTTTCAGTTTTTATTAAGTTTTATTTAATATAATGTGGGCGTGTAGTTCGCTGCAGTTATTCAATAAAGCGTTTCAAAGCTCTTATTCAACATCTCTGTGTAATATTAAATTGAACCGGCCGGCTTGGGAAACGCGTGCGATTTCATTGTTTACGTCTATAGGGAGGGCGCTATGTGTGGTCGATAGAAATAATATTGGAAGCCTGAAATATTATTTTATTACAAGCTGCATGGGGCTCACCAGTTAAAACCGGCGACGCTTCGTTGTGATTCCCAAGAGTCCATTATTAATTGATACACACTGTTCCAATAATAATAAACAAAACATTCTTCAAATAATTAATAAATGAATGGCCGCAAAAATCAGAATCGCATAATTATTTATTAATGCTCAAAAATTTCAATCAATATAAAATAAACCTTTGGTTCCATCGATCGTCAAGCGAAATCCTACAATCATGATTTTCGAAATTCGTTGAAGTAGACTATTTTGACGCTATTTAGTTATAACTACAGCTTATAAGTAAGTTGATATTAATATTGTGTAATAGTGTAGTTAATAATATAATATATTATATATATACTGACACACTTTATATGTACATATATTGACAAACATTTATCAAAAATTAACTTGCTCCAAACGAGGTATGCCTCGTAACAGGCTATGGCCTGTATGTACTATGCGTACAAGTCAAGGATATATTTAATAAAATATTCTTAAACATACAAAAATACATTTAAACATCCGTGATTCGGAAACAAACATCCATATTCATCATATAAATGTGTATACCGGGATTCGAACCCGGCATCTCTAGCTCAGTAGACAGGTCAGTCATAGGTCGTCGAACTTACATTGTAAAATATTATGACTGTTCATTGTCAGTACATTTATGAAAATTTAATATACGTTCACAAAAAAGTCATCTTTTTGCTCTTAATAGTGATTTTCATTATTATAACACTAGAAATAAGGGATTGCTTGTAACTAATTCTAGTAGGCTTCATAAGATACATAATAGCTTTAAGGGTAAATGTATACACTTCTATAATAATATCCCAGACACTTCAGGCATTATCTATAAATAAATTTAAATGTTTTATAAAAAAAATGGCTCTGTCGCAAATCCTATTACTCCACTGCTGAATATTTAAATGATTGGACAGCCTGGGACTATATTGTGATTATTTTATAGCGATAGAAATGATTGTACGATATTGTATATTTTTATTGAAAAGAGCGCAAAAAAAATAATGCTGGGAGAGTTTCTTGCGCCGCTTCTTCTCTCTCAGAGTGCCATTTGTTTCCGAAGCGGTAGTAGTATCTAGTAGTTATTAGAAATGACATCAAAAAGAATTCTAAAGGAAAAAATAAATAAATGCCTTTTGTACTCATTACCATAAAATTGGCGTTGAGAAATAGATGCATAGAGTAAATTTATACTATACTTAATACTTAGTATAACAATGTTATTAATTTAAAATGAGAATAGGTTTTAACGTGGTGGCTATATTTAGCTCTACTTAATAAGATTTGTATACCATCGACACCAGCTTACATCCCTACAACGTCTGCCGCCCAACCTACCTCCGTTCAGTTACTCTTGCAGGGCGGTCGTGTTCAGACACTCATTGCCGCCATTTTGTATCGCGGGCGCGTCGCCATTACACCGTTTATTACTTCCTTGTTTTCATTTATCAACCTTGAACTAAAAAACATCAATAATTTCAGGTAAGCATTCGTACAATTGTATATATTCATTATATTATTGCAAATCTTTGCTTTTGCATTCATATTTCCTTGTCTGTGATGATTCAGTTTGTGCTTTCCACGACCTTGCTAGAATATGATACGGAAAAATACTCTAATTGGAATCACGATCATTCGTTAAGGCAATGAAATATCTAATCTTTTTTACTCCTTTTATTAATACGTTTATGGATTACTTAACTTGAATATTTTTTTTACAAAAGTAAAATATGTATCTGTTGTTTAATATTGCGATTTCATAATATTATATTGGATGCTTGGAGCAAGCTTAATATTAAGAAATGTCAGTAATAAATACAGCTGTTCTACAAAATAATCTCCGTACAAAGAATTTCAGTTAAGGCTGACACGCCCTCGGTATCAGCGAACGCTAGCAAAACCAGGTCAAAAGCATACGTCTATCCTCTTCCAATTTTCTCTGTTTACTTTATTATTCATCAATCAAATATTGTTGATTAAGTACAGTTTATTTATAAGATTCGTCCCTAAAGTCTTACTACTACTACTAGTAGTGAAAGTTTAACGTTAAGCATTATTATTTTAAATAAAAATAAAAACGGATTTAATAGTATTAATAATAATATTAATTTATAATTTGATCTTCATTTTTTACTTGTATTAAGTGTGTGAATGTACTATCCAAAATATCGAGAGAAATACTGATGTTAAAGAAATGACCTTCAATGTATGGTCTGATGTTTTTTTGTGTATTTGCGTATGGTTTCCCGCTGCTGTGTTGGTAAAATACTAATTTAACAATCAATTAACTGACTAACTAACAAATTCTTAATACAGTCTACGTTTTTTAATGTAAATAACACTTAAAAGAAAAGAAATTATAGTTAGTGTTTATTTTTTATGGAGGTAAGTCATAAAAATTTTGACTGTAAGTGATCACTCGCTTTTTACGTACCTAGTTCAGCTATTGCTATTGCTCCGTTGTCTGTGTGTCTGTCTGTCACCGGGCTGTGGACAGCTGAAATTGCGACATTCTGTTCACATCAATAAATAATTAATGCCAAATCCAAATTGACAAAGAACAATGGCGAAGTTCCATACTACAAAATATTTGAAATTGAATGGTAGCGTCTCAAGAACTGACGTGTACTAATTAATTTTCTATAATTTTCTGCATCTACTGACATAATTCATTTTTAATTTAGAACCGGGAATTGAATTCTTTAAGGATAGGAACTAGTAACCATAGGCAAATAGTTAATTAATACCTAATTACTAAACTGTCTACGGTCAACAACTCTGATTACCTATTATATTATGATAAAATGGAAACTTGTTACTTGATGCAATGGTAATAACAGTTTATTTTCAACAAACCAGAGTTGGTCGTCCATAGCTTTATAAGTAATTTTATAAGAGGAAAGTCAAATCCGCAATCCATAGTCGTAGGTAGGTACTTCTAAAGTGTACCTAACCTACGCCCGATTTTAAGGCTCGGCTTTTAAACTAAGTACTTCCATTTTTGTAATTTTAAAAAACTGGTAAAATAAGTACCTAGTTTCCTAATGTCTTTTCCTCAATCCAAGTTCTTATTTTGTAGAAGTAGGTAGCAGTAAATTAAACAAGCAAAATATTTTATTTTGTTTATTGTTATATAAACAGCGTACGTTAGACCAAATCGTGGAGCATATCATAGTCCGGTAATGGAGAGCAGAAGTAATTCAAAATGAGGTTCAGAGTTTAAAACGCGAGAAAGATATTATTCAAGTCCAAAACCAAGCCAGGTAAAATATAAACTACTTATTAATATAAAGAAAACAACACAACAGCGGTAACTATAATTGATAGGTATTATTAGTATTAGGCATAGGTGACAGGTATATATACTCATTGATCATTCTCCCATCGCTGTCAGTCATATTGACAGATAGCTTTCCTTGATGTAACCTAAAATGGATATGATTTCATAGTTGTGACAGCATATAATGTGAAAATGAAATAAATATTTTATTTATTTCCCCGGTTCCTTTTGCAATACAATTTTATCTAACAAGTCAATTTATCTATGAAGTTTTTTTTTGTAACCATCCTAACCTTAGACAGTTATTCCTATAGTCAGGTAAAATTTCGCCATTGTTCTTTATATTGTATATTGTAATCACGCCCTCTTTTGTTTCTTTTAAGAACCTAGATGTCAATGTGTGTGTTTGTGTGTAAGACTGTGAGTAGATATATTTTATGTATCTAATATGATGATACGTAACCCATTATGAGCGACTCCGACTCGCTCTTGGCGGCCTTTTTTAATACTGTAGAGATTTACATACAACACGAAACGAGTACGAAACGTGCAATCAGCACTGAAAGGACTTGAAATTGTGAACAATGGTTGGATTGCCCCTCTAATTTTCAACTTGATATAGTTATGTTGTTAACGTACTGGTACGTACCTACATTCAGAATTAATAATTAATATACTTGAATAAAAACACTTACTCCTTAGTCCGTACAGCTTTGGATAGATGGCGCTGCTTTATTTTAAGGAATTTTTAACACAGTTTTATTGTATTCCATACCAGTAATTGCGATAAAACTTTGACAACTGTTTGCACTATGCGACGAAGGATTTTGGCTTTAGTGGATGGTACACTTAATTACCATACCAGGACCGTACTGGTAAATGTATTCATACAAAAAAAATACAAATTCATTTAATTTGCACTTTACATATTGTTCAAAGTAACATTTTATGCTGACGTCCACACTAGGCGTTGCCTGTCTCGTGGGGGAAATAGTAGAATTAAAACAAAAATATACAAGCGGCTAGTGACAACATTACTGCTGATTACTAAAACTTAATTTAACAAATACAGAAATAAGACTAAAAGTAATTATTATACAAGTATTAATTACGTGTATGTGTGGGTGAAAGTGTGTGTATTGTGTATTTGCTAGGATTGTATCTTAAGAAGATTTTCGGTTTCCATATATAATAGATAATTTGAAGCTTTTTAGCCATGAAGATGGAGTGCTCTTTAAATGTACATAGCTGGACCAGTTTGTTATATTATATCCGGGTGTACAAAAAGGATGGAAAGCGACATGAAAATGCAGTTTTGCGGTAACAGGCAATTTATATACTCGGCTTTTTAGCAGAGTATTTTAATCTGTTGAGTTCAGAGTTGTTTTGTGGACAAATTGTGGATTTAAAAGAGCACTTCTATAATCTTCACTTTCCTTTCGATTTCGTTTCAAAATTGATACACAGCTAGGCTGGGTTGCAACAACAAATTTTAGCAATAACAAACATGTTAAAGTACCGGTTAAGCAAAAAATATGTTGCACCATTTGGCAATTTTTTTATGACGTCATAACTTTAAATGTTAACTGGAACCGTCCAATCTTCACCGGATTGAAGCTATTGTTAATGTTAAATAGCTAAATAGCGTTACTTAGTTTCAAATAAATATTGTATGTTGACTTGATGTTTCACTTTTTAAATTTAACTTTAACTATGACCAGGAAGACGATGGTGCAATACATTCCGCAGTCAATGTTAAAGTCAGCGTTACTGTTATCGTTAAATCTAACTTCAACCTTTACTATATCAACTAATATGATGCAAACCAGGCTTTATTATGTAAAAATATGACATTATTATAGAATATTTTTCGATAATAAAAAGGGAATAGAAAGTTTCATATGGATTTTGACCCCCTCTAGCCGAAATCAATATGAGTGCCCCATTGTAGTTTTCATCTAAAACTATTCCAAGAAACGAGTTTTAAAGGTTCCTCATTTAATATTATACTTCTTAATACTTTTTTTTGCATTTGGTTGGGAATTCAATTTATTTTGTTTCACTCGCGTTAAGTGACTTATACTGATTGAACCATTTAAATCTGTTTTCCAAGGACTGGTTTATTTTATCTTAATTCTGTGAATGTCTAACAATAATTTGAATTAATAATGAAAAGAACAGTTTGAGATAAGAACAATATATACAATTACATTTATTCAAGGTTACAAATCGCAAATCATTAATATAGACGAGGAATAAGATGGGTCTTAAGGTTGAACCCTGAGGCACGCCCATCGGCACTAAAACTCCTTATGAATGTTCATTATTAATTACTACGTTCTGGGTTCTATTAGAGAAGTATGAAGTAACAAGATCAAATGGTTTGCTTTTTATACCAGAATATTTGAGTTTACGGACAAAAGTACAATGGTCTACGCAATCAAATTCTTTCGAAAGATCACAGAAGATTCCTACGGCGTTATCTGATTTCTTTCAAACTTTAAATATGTGTCGAATAAACGCCACACCGGCATCAGATGTTGAAAGACCTTTCGTAAAACCTTACAGCCAAGAAGCCAATAAAATATCCACCATTTAAGACAGATAAACAATTATATCAATTCTCTGAATTGTAAAAAAATAAGATTTTATTTGAATAAAAGTTTTTGAATTTTTTTGAGTCACTACAATCTTTAGGGAATTCGGTCGAAAAGTTGTATTTAAAATGTTTTAAAAACCAGCTTCAGCAAGAAAGTTTGTGATGTATAATGTGGAGGCACGTCAGTTTTTTTTACTTATTACTATTGCTTAAAGGCAGTAACGAATCACACAACTCAAGCCAAAACACATTATCAAAGAATAATATTTTACACTATTAGAAGATAAAAACAGTTTGCAAAGTCTCACATCAAACATGTTTAAATAAAAGTTAAATAATTATACATCAAATCATTCTTGGGTTTTTTCTTGTTTCAGATTGAACTTTCTAAGAGTCAGTGACAAGTGTCCGCTTACCAAGATGTCCAGCACCATAGAAGACAATTAAAATAAATCTTTAAATCTTATCGAACACATCGATATCAATACAACAATGATATCGTGCCCGTCAAAGTGTTAGGAGGAAGACAGCTCTAAATATCTGAAGTGAACTATCAATGCTAAATTACAGATTGGTTTCAACGCACTTTTTGAAGCAACCATAGGTTTTGAAGAACAATTACGTAACAGAGTGGTGTTGTGGTGCCAGTATGTGCCGGGACCGCGATATGTCGAGGCAAACCTGCGAGATTATAAAATAGACTGTTTGATTTTGGTGTCTGACACTATATTAGTATTAAGAATTAGTTTGCCGCCATAACGGAGCTCGTATCAGAGTACCCGTTCCGTTTTCGTTCATTTATTTTGTTTTATATAAAAGGATAAAAAGCCATACTGTTTTGTGATTGGTTGTGGATTATTTGAACGGGTGCTGCCCAGACCTGGGCACTAGAACGACCCTGGCAAGTCGAAGTTGGGACAGCATATCCAGAGTTTTTAATTCAATAGTAGGCGCTGCAAGAAACTGCATTGTAAGTAAATTATAAACTAAAAATTTCAACTAGATTTTTAGCTTAAATAGGTATAAACATAAACACAATATATCAAATGTAAAATGGTTAAAATACTTATCTTACAGCTCTCTGTTATTAGTTATTAGCTGCCCGTTTTGACATTCAGTTTAGAAATTATTAAGTAACAAGCATTGATCGGTTATTCAAATTATTTCATATTTAAATTATTAATAGTCTTATTATAATATAATAATATTCTATGTAGCTGTATGTTTATAATATTATGCCTCGATTGCTAATCAAGCTCTAGACGGACCTACGGGTGGGTCAATACATAATAATAACATTCTGAGAAAGGTCTTATAGACATTTATAACGTTACTGCCAATATAACCAGAAAAATAAAACATTTGTACATTCTTATAAGGTCAGGTAGGGTAAGAGGAACATACTTTATTTTTAGCTAGATGTGTCGAGCTCTAGGGAAAACAGATAATGTGTTATAAGAATTTTGAGATACATTTAAGTTGCCTTTGTTTATCTACTTTCTATTATTTAAAAACCATAACGCTACATTGAATACTTACGGCAGTATCGACCAAAATCGATTAGGTTGTGCTAACGTTTCTCTTCCCCCACATTTGGGGTAAGAGGAACACTCATCGTATCTCCCGAGAATGTCGTGTTTATTTTAATTTACCTTCTGCTACTTATTCAGTAACGCTTATTCAATCGAATTAGATCTCAAAGTAATTGTAATAAGGCACAGTTTCCAAGAAAATAAAGAAATACCAAATTCGGGGTAAGTGAAACATATAGGCTCAAATCAGGGTCATTCAGGGATAACAAACTAAAAATAAAAAGTCGTTAGTTTTTCAAATTATTTTTCTTCAAATTATTATTCAAAGTACGCATAATCTATACTAATAAAAATAATAAATAAAACTAACAAATAAATAAAAATTGAAGTGTCTGTCTGTAATTTTGAAAAGAAAAGCTAATCAAAAGTAAAAACCACCCACCCTCTCTCTCACGGTGGACAAATCAAACATCAAAAACTTTTAACAATCAATATTAATCTTCAAAAATGTTATCCAATGACTTAATTAATATTAGGTTAATCTAGACTATAAACTTTATGATAGATATGTATCCTTAGAAATCAATATATTGCATGTATTTTAGTCCCTCAGTCTAATTGTTATAAGATAGCATTAATCAGTCTCGTACAAGTAATGAAAATAAAAACTAAATAAACGTCGCCATCGTTAATAAGCTACAATAAATAAGCAATGGCACCATATAAAGAGATCAATATTTCGAATCAGTCTATTTCTTATGAACAGCATCTTTTAAATGTTCTTGAGTATAGGCGGCCCTATTAGATTTTTTTATATAAATTTTCGTCATAATTGCCCTGAAAAATAAATTTGTCAACTGAGAACAAAACCAACAGGGACAATTTTGTCATTATGTTATTAGAAATTATTAAAATATCATAATGTTTATCACCCCTGATATCGGCAAAGAGGAACATACTGTTTCTCTTTCCCCGTAAGTACCGTTTTTCTTACCCTAACTAAGTTTTTTGAGGTTATGATTTTGAAATTGGTGAAACTTATATTATTTACAGGTTTTGGTCTAGAATATCAAAGTAAAAATAAAACTCAACGTTATGTCTTAGTATATTTTCATTGAAAATATCTTTAGCACTATAATTTCCAATATTTTGGCGCGAATACAAGTCATGCAGCCAACTTGTATTCTTAAACTTTACAACTGCCAAAATGTTACACAATTTTTTTCCGCTGTGGAACATCGTAGCGACATCTGTTACCAACCGTTTGATTAGTTTTACCGTGTTGTTTTATCGACTGATACACCATAGAGTTAAATTCTATAGTTTATGAGTTACGATCTCGTGTTCCTCTTTCCCCTGTGTTCCTCGTACACTAACTGACCTTAATTTTATAAATCAGGACGGGGGAAACGTTTCAACTCATTTTACATTAAATTAGAGTTTATTATAAATTATGTGTATTTTTTTTATAATGATAATATCATCACACTTAAGAGGATGAAAGAAAAACCTAATTGCGTTTTTCTCTTTAATGAAAAAAACAACATATAAAGCTTATATATTATTTTTTCTAAATTTCGAATATTAAATGTTAATCACTCTTTTTAGGTTACACTTCACCAAGACATTCCAATCTTTCTCAAGTGTCATGTTAAGGAATTAGTATTACATAGTAGTTATTCTCTTTACATATATTGTAAGTAGTGACATGACCCCTTTCTGTAGAAATTTTTGGACTTTTACAAAAGACATGACAAGTAATTTTGCCATTTTTCCTTTGGTGTTAACCTGATCCTGTCTAAATAATTCTGAAGGGACTTAAACAGTTGGAAATCTGAAGGTGCATAGTCAGGGCTGTATGGCAAATGCTTTAACAAATCCCACCCAGATAATTATTTTCCCAGCAAAACTTCAAATTTTTGCTAAGTTGCTACAAATATGTGTGATCTAGCGTTATCGTGATGAAAGACTTCACCCTTTCTATTGATCAATTTCGGCCACTTTCTCTCAACTTTTTACTTTAATCCAATTCAAATTCAAATATTTTTATTCAAAATAGGATATAATATGACGCATTGAAAGTCAAAAACTACCACCCATTCGAAAAAGTATGCCTCAAACCTGAGAAGAACGGCTGTAGAGATCCGAATAATAGATAGTTTTACTCTGCCCTTCAAATCCCACTATGCATATGACATTACTTTATTGTTATGTTAAACCAGGTTTTGCCTCAGTCTGTGGAGTTTGACCGACCTTTGATCACGACAGCTTTTTCGGACATCCTTGTCGTACGTCATCTAAGTTTTTACCACAAGTTATCAATCTTTTCAATATCGGTTCCGCTTTATTACGTCTCAATAATGAATCGCAAATTAGTTTCATAGCAAACGTCAGGTTAGGTTAGGTTCCTTCTCTCGGTGAGCTGGTGTGGCACACAAACATGCGAGTTTTTGTGTAACTAGATTTTCAAACAGTATTATGTAAATTCGTTTGTATTTTGGTTGGAACTACTGATATGCCGTTTTGTTCCACTTTTTCAAAAATGGCTTCTATTTTATCCGACTAGGGCGAGGTGCATCTTTGACATCAAAATTCCCATATTGAAATGTTGTGCTATCCTGCATTAGATCTATAAACGTCACAATTATCTTTTGCGGCCTGCGTTTCCCTTTTTTTTTTTGTAATTAAATTTTAAAATATGTATATCGAAAAACAAATGAAAAACAGCTTTACTTATTTCTTACTTTTTTGTATGTTTTTGCCTTACGTGGGTGCTCCTCACCTTCGAGTTCTGAACGCCTACATTATCGCCTAACGCGCGGATACTAGATTATAGGTTGTTCCGAAATGATATTATGGAAATTTTATTAAGTAAATTATTTTTTTAATTTATTTTTTTATGATTGCAGTCAAGTAGCACTACCCGTGTATAATCTCAATCAATATTACCATTATAGTGCAATGCTGTATAGATTTTTAATGTAAACTAGAGACTCGAGTAATGACGTCATCCTAAACCCCGTCCGGTGGTCCGGATAATATTCTGTACTTACAAAACAACCGGAAAGTGCAAAACACTTTTAATTGACAGACACGAGCAGATGTCTTGATTAGTTTTTTACGTCTAGCCATAAAATTAATTATTGATTGATTAACTACACAAAGAAGAAACCTAGTACTTGTTTCCGTCAAACTTTATGCAAGCAAATGTTACTTACTGTCAAAATGCGTCCCAATTAGGACGCCTTCTGGTCACGCGCAGCGCTTTAATAATATACCGAATGTCTATAAATTAATTTGCGAGATTTATATACATAACACAATATCGAATTAATGCCAATAGTATTTTATCATAGTAAATAGTATATTTATATTAAGTTAAATAACAAATATTTTTTAAGATTTTATATTTTCATTCCGTTATTAACGTTTTCACGTACTGCTTAGTGGCATTTTAAAGAGAAGCAAAAGTCCATCAAACACACTAGAAATAATTTAATTTCAGAATCTCATATCGGCATCATTTGGATATTGGTGATTTGCATAGTATTATTGAGAAGCGAAAATGGTTGTCGTGGGAAGATACCAGGTACATAGGGTGTGGGATTGTTTTATGCCTTTTACGAACATGGTGCAATCAAAATTACTCAAGTTTTACTTACGCTTTGATCATCATGTGCCTATCATGAGTTTTACACCCAAGATGTGCAGACTCCGAAAATTCTCAGAAAATAAAAACTTTTTATTTTAATTTGACACGAAATCTGACCACGAAACTTGAGTCACGTGAATCAATTTGAAATTATGGATATGGTTTGAAAAGTGGCTTGATACAGTTCTGGGGTAGCGCTGTCGCACTGCAATGTCGTCTATTTCCACTGAAAACTATAGCTCACTGGTTAATTTGACTCCTATCATAAATTCTTATATATACTTAAGCTGACAAATCTCGAACTTTCGAATAAAATATGCAATGGGGTTTTATCTGCACTGTTACAGGGTCTACACACTCTTGAATTCCCGGGGCCCAGGTTTGAGAGGTGTCTTGCTCTTAACAAAAAATACCTAACGCATCCTAACCAGTACTCTTATGCGTCTTACTTAGGATGCGTTAGTTTCCTATTAACCATTTCACTACTCAATGCCAAATTCAGAGGTCCGGAGACTTGGGGGCAACACAGAAGTGGAGGCCCTTGGCTGCAAATCTTTTTCCAGATCCCAGATAAAAATTGTTTATTTTAAAAGACAATTTTTTTTGTCGAGTCTTACAATAAATAATTTAGAATCCAAGTATAGATTATTTTGTTATTTGACAAATATATAAATATAATCAGCAACAAGAATTTTCGCAAATATAAAGGAAAAGTCCGAATTTGATTTTTTTTTCCCGAAGACTCTATTGTGGTGGCGTCTGTTATGTGGGGGCCCCGGGGCTGTAGCCCCGGTTCCTCTTAATCCGGCCCTGTCTCTTCTGCACCTTTGTGAGGCAAACTCATGATAGAAGCACTAGTTTAGATTTTATAGATTTTTCATCGTCTCCCAGTAGCCTTTTACATCGGTTTCCGAAGTGTGACTTTGCTTAACATAATATCATTAAGCATTAGAGAGCACCAACTAATATATTATGCTTCTGATTTAAATTATAATTCACTTTCATTTATTATATTATGGAAATCGCTCATTGTATAATTTACAAATGCATTTTACTTGAACACTGGCATAAGGCTTGCTACATACATATTAACACATCATCCGAATCACGTTAGGGTGTTGGCACTCCGTCCGACTGCTCAAGCGACCGTCCAATTGTTTTATCCGGAAACGGGTGGCCTGCGCAGAACTGCGAGCAAGAGAGGGAAAGAGAAACAGAGAATATGGCAGCCCCCGAGTGTGAGCGAGAGGTCCGAAAAAGACGGGAGCGTCGTGATTCGGGCTGTGCGCATGAACGGAAAGAACGACGACCGCACAGTGAAGAGCGGCTCCCCCCACCACCGCCGCCGCCATTGCAAGACTACAACAGACTTGAGGTTCGTGATATTTTATCTATGTTATATTATATTATTTAAATAAGGCCAAGTCAAACAATCGCCCGATATTTAAAAAAGGCAATAAAAATAATTGTATAAGATCAAATATGTTCAGTAATTCTGAAACTTCTAATCGTTTACTTATTAAGTTAACATTTGAAAAAAATCGTCAAGAAACTCATTGCTCGTTTAATTATTTATATTAAGATACTTTTATTATGTATTATTTTTTAAATGACTAAAACTCTTAAATATTTACAATGTATATATGAAAATGAATGCCTACATAATAGTGTAAGAATGTATCAACCTGACCACATGCAACGAAGAGCGGCTAGAAACATCGACGATCAAGTCATCTCCGATCGGCTTGATTCTTTGGCATTGCATAGTTATGTGGGTTCTCTCTGAATCTTTTACCGTATTTATTACGGGGAGTGCTCAGAGAAGCTGTGGGTTGATTCTAGCGGCTGATTTACGCCACCCGCATAACGTAAACATCTAGCATTCCACAACCGAGATTTTTGCATGAAATTTCTTGCCTAGTACAGCCACTTTGTGGAATCAATTACCGGCTGCTGTTTCCCCGAACCGATACGACTAAGGGACCTTCAATAAAAGAGCATACTATCACCTTAAAGGCGAGCAACGCATCTCTTGACACCTGTTGTTGCGGATGTCTATGGGCCCATCCTTACAACTCCCCATCACGTGAGTATCTTACCCATTTGCTCCCACTTATAAGAAAGTAAATACAATATTTTTTGCGTTTTGCCGGACTTTTTTTTACAGAGAAACATATATTCTATAAATTACTTTTTGGATTCATATCCAAGTAATCGAAATCTATATAAATATCTACCAATGATTAATTAATAATTAATAAAAATCAAACAAAACAAGTAGCAGGCGAAGCGAAGGTGAAACGCATACGAGGGGCCCCGTTTGACGTGGGGCCTCTGTAGCAATTGCTACTCTTGCTACCTAATCGGGCCCTGTTAGTCTTCTTATTGATCTTGTATTGAACAATAATTTTACAACAAGAATCAATAACATTACAATCATTCCCAATAATTAACTTCGACATCCATTATTGTCTTGTTTATTAGCTCTATGTATTGGTGTATATACTACCTACCTACTACCTACTCAATTCATAATATTGATAAACTTTTATTGAATAAGGCGTTACTTTGCGGAAATCCATAATTATACAAATTATTTAAGTTTTCTTTAGTGTTAATTCCGCCAATATTCGTCCTTAAAACAATTCGACACGCGTTTCGCCAAAATCTGGCACGAGACTCTGGCATGAGTCTCGTGCCAGATTTTGGCGAGACAACACGTCCTGAGGATGCCTCGTGTGGAGGCGAAACGCGTGTCGAATTGTTTTAAGGACGAATATTGGCGGAATTAACACTAAAGAAAACTTAAATAATTTGTATTGATAAACTTGTTCACATGGGTCAATTTTAGTTGAGCAACTATTGTTAATCGTTGATCGTTTAAAATCGGTTCAGCATTTTTTTTTTATGAAAATAAGGTACGAGATGACCAGTACGTTCAGCGGATGGTAATTGCTACGCCCTGATCATTACAATGCAGTGCCGTTCAGGATTCTTGAAAATCCCCAAAAATTCTGATCGGCTCTACAACTGCGCTCGTCACCTTGAGACATAAGATGTTAAGTCTCATTTGCCCAGTAATTTCACTAGCTACGGCGCCCTTCAGACCGAAACACAGTAATGCTTACACATTACTGCCTCACGGCAGAAATAGGCGCCGTTGTGGTACCCATAATCTAGCCGGCATCCTGTGCAATGGAGTCTCCCACTGGTATACATTGGTACAATGGATAATTTATACGTCTAGATAGATTGTGACGTCAAAAAATAGCGGCGAACTGTGCTAGCAGTTTTCGTGCGTAACGCCGTGCGAGAGACACTTCCAAACTTTAATATTATGTTACTTGCTACTACGGAACCCTTCATGGGTGGGTCCGACTCGCACTTGGCCGCTTTTTATTCTTTGATTTTCTTTGTGATTTCTATATGAAAAAGTACCATTCATATTTTTAAACGCCAAGAATTTATTAGCAAATGAAATTACTTCTATGTTTCTCAATGGCCAATGTCTCAAAATTAAAAAACATTTGTTTATTTTTAAAGTGATATCCCTCGTTTCTGGAATTAATTATACAAATTAAATTTGTAACCAATTATTCATTTTAACTTATTAATAATTATATATCTTTAGGCCATTTTACGGAACTACTTCTTATTTAAGGTGCAGTAAAACCCGTGGTGTGAAGACGAGGAAAAAAACATTTTCCATCCATAGTCATTCGTTATCTAAACTATCGAGAATGTCGAGATCATGAGAATAGAAATTGATACATCATATATATGTACATGTCAGCTAAATTATAATCTAAGTACATTAACACTAAAACAAAAAAAAAAAAACAATTTTTTTTAACTTAACATACAAAACAAAAAGAAGTTAATAATAGGAAAAGCAAGTTATACAGTTCAACAAATTCTTATTTGTTGAACTGCTTATGGTTTCAAACAGCCTTATGGCATCCTTAGATGCAGGACGGGCAAGGATATTAACAAACATGCCCGTATCAAATCTGTTCAAATACTTAAGTGCTACAATTTCGTCTCTACTAGACTGAAATCGGACACATTCATATAATAAGTGTTCAAAATTCTCAATTATTCCACATGAATCACATAGAGGTGACTCTGCAATTTTCATCAAAAATTTAAACTTATTCATAGGCAAAAGGAGTTGAACAAGATATACCAAGTTTTATGAACGATGCGTCACTCGAACGATTGGCTCAGTTAGTAAGAGCGCTCGGACGGAACCTGAGACTTCCCGGGTAATTCACAAAATTTGGTTACAAATTTAATTTCTATAATAATTGATTTCATTAATAATAATAATAAATCTTTATTTGTTGCAAAAAGAAAATACAATTTTGCTTAAAATTACCCTCGACCCCCAAACTTTTTTTTTATGGAATAGGAGGACAAAAGAGCGTACGGATCATCTGGTGTTAAGTGATCACCGCCGCCCACATTCTCTTGCAACACCAGAGGAATCACAAGAGCGTTGCCGGCCTTTAAGGAAGCTATACGCGCTTTTTTTGAAGGTACCCATGTCGTATCGTCCCGGAAACACCGCACAAGGAAGCTCATTCCACAGCTTCGTAGTACGAGGAAGAAAGCTCCTTGAAAACCGCGCTGTGGAGGACCGCCACACATCCAGATGGTGGCGATGATATTCTAACTTGTGGCGTGTCGTGCGAATGTGGAATAGGAAAACTAGGATAGCCTATATTTTATATATAATTTTGGGTGTGTGTTGTGTGTATGTGTGAATATGTGATTAACTTTCAATTGTCAATATTGTTGCAGTCTGAACGCCGAGCTGAAAGGCTGTCTCGAGCTCGGCGCCCACAGTTTGGCAAGCGGCGACGAACGCCGGCCCGCCTTCCGCGACAGCCCAAGGAAAACGATCATTTAACCGCTGAAGAATCTCGCTGTGGAACTCCACCAAACTTCGAATACGTCATCCAACAGAAACCCGAAGGTACGCTACGAATCAAAACACAAACTCTCAATTCTAATTAGATCTTTAAAAATAGTAGATTGTTAACCGAGGATCGAAAGAATCAATTGCCGAGTGCGACTATAGTCCGAGTAGGAATTGATTCTTTTACCCGTGTTAAACACTCTACTTTTCATTTCGAATATGAGGAAAATAAAACTATTTGTTTATCTAAATTATTCATAGATAAAATGTAATAATATTAGTAGTACCTATTTAAAATTAATTGTCAAATTAGGACAATTTATGTCGACTTTTTGAATTTTAAATATTGAACTCACCGCGTAATTGTTGCGGTTTATTCCGCTCAAAGAATTTGCGTTAAGTTCACACTGGCTGTTTAGAAAGTCACATGGCTGTAACATTTTTTTTATTAGTTTTTCTTTTACATAAAACACAGCTGACGGCAGTTCTATTTTTAAAGTTCATTCCAGCCCTTAGGTGGGAAGTAATTTGTATGAGTTTTTCCCTCTCTATGGAGGGAAGTAGCATTTTCTACCCAATAATCAGATCAAAACAAAAATACTTTCCGAGTATGAGAAATGAAAAATAATTTACGCAGTTGTCACTTATTTAACCTTGGCTGTTAGCAGTTTTATGAACTATTATTATTGATTGAACATTTGCATTTTTTGGGATCAATTATAAATTGGCAGTTGACATAACAAGCAACAAAGAGAAATAACCTGTTTATTAACATGCGGCCACTGAGTATACCCACAAGTAGAAACATTATAACTTATTCATTATCCAAATGATTTGAGTTTTCTTTAGTGTTAATTCCGCCAATTTGTCTTTAAACAATTCGACACGTGTTTCGCCTCTACACGAGGCATCCTCAGGACGTGTTGCCTCGCCAAAATCTGGCACGAGACTGAATGAAATGAGTTTTTTTTTTTTTTTTTTTGCGCCCAGACAAAGGGAAAGGGCTACCCTCCGGGATTACGAAGGGAGGGAGGTGGTGAATGCTCATGCATACCAACACAGCCTAAGCCTGCGTTGGTTATGTGGGACTCACGTAAGAACCTAAGTGCCTACCCACTAAACACCACCTGAGGTTGGCTTTGGGCAGTGTGCCCTCTAAGCCTTCATCGTAGGCGACCATCTCTCGGGGAAGAGAGGCGCAAGCGGCACACCCTAGGGAGTGTTCGCTGGGAAATGAAATGAGCCGGAAGCCGCTCTTTTATACCCTCGTCCCATGAAATGACGCGCTGTGATTGGTCGGCTGTTGTGACGTATTACCCCCGGAAGAGATACGTATCAAAGGTGTTGGGACTAAATTTGTTTGTTCATTCAACAATCTAAACATGTTATTTTTGTGTTTTATTAAAGACAAATATTGGCGGAATTAACACTAAAGAAAACTTAAATCATTTGTATAATTATGGATTTCCGCAAAGTAACGCCTAATTCAATAAATTTTCTTATTTCTTTCTTTCAATGAACTGCATTTCTACATACCGAAGCGTCGGTAAGATAGTGTTATTTGCAAAAGCGACATCTCTAGTCAATTTCCTAATATACAATTATTAGGGATAAACAGGTTATCAACTGTAAAGTAGAGCCGGAGCCACAACATGAGAGTTGAACAAGACATACCAAGATTTACGAACGATAAAACACTCGAACGGTTGGCTCAGTTGGTAAGAGCGCTCGGACGGAACCCAAGAGGCGCGGGGCAGGGATATCACTAAAAATAACAACCGTTAAGATGAAAAAAAACACAAGGAGGTATTAGGAAAATTTATTGAATTAGGCGTTACTTTGCGGAAATCCATAATTATATGGCACGATGCCAGATTTTGGCGAGACAACATGTCCTGAGGATGCCTCGTGTAGAGGCGAAAAACGTGTCGAATTGTTTTAAAAACAAATTTTGGCGGAATTAACACTAAAGAAAACTTAAATCATTTGTACAAGGTGGTATTGTTTGCGGATGATACTTCACTTATATTCAAAGTGAAAAGAAACCAATTTTTGTATGACGAAGTAAACAATGCTCTATCTGACATCGTGTACTGGTTTTGGCGCCAATAACTTATTGTTAAATAGTCATAAAACCAAATATATTAAATTTACCGCGCCAAATGTCAAAAATGTAGATGCGAATATTTTATTAAACGGAGTGTAAAACCTGTCTAATCTGCTATATTTCTTGGCATTACTGTTGATTCCAAATTGCAATGGGGATATATATTGAAGGATTGGCGAATAGGCTTAGTTCTGCAGCATATGCGGTTAAGAAAATTAGACAGTTAACTGACATAGATACGGCGCCACTGGTATATTTTAGTGATTTTCATAGTATTATATCCTATGGTATATTGCTAAGGGGCAGTGCGGCCGATATTAACACCATCTTTGTGCTGCGCAGAAGAGCGCTATTCGCGCTATTTATAAACTAGGCCCTAAATAATCATTAAGAGAAAAATTTAAAGAAATAAACATTTTGACTGTTGCTTCACAATATATTCTTGATAATGTTCTTTAAGTTCATACTTTATAAGCACATTGAGGAATTTGCTAGGAACTGTGACATTCATAATGTTAACACGACGAACAAACATAAACATCTTATCGGTTAAGTCGAGTAAGTCTTTTATTGGGCGATGTATATGCTTCTACAATATGAATAATATGATCCCAGAAAATGTACAAATCAAATGTGATACGAAATTTAAAAAACGTTTGGGTGCGAAAGGTTACTATGGCATAAACGATTTTCTTAATGACACCCTCAGGCTCTTTAATTATAAATGTTTATTGTACGATATCACATTGTAATCCATATTTTTATATAAAAAAAAGGTAGTCTATTGTGAATGGTTGGTAGTTTTTGACGTTCAATAAGTGATTTTGAATAAAAATATTTGAATTTGAATTTGATGGTGTTTAATTAATATTCACTTTAATTTGTGGTTAAAGGGGCAACTTAAATAGGTGCGCTTCGAACTTTATTTTGGGGGTATTCAATGATACTGAATTTTGTCGATCGACTATGTAACGTTCATTCTAATTAAAGTCGGCTCGATTCGACTGAGGGAGCGTCAGAGAAAAATTTACCCGTGTAATTTGTAATTATAATTATAACAATTTAACGTAAATGCAAAAAAATACTTGTATTTCGTTTAATAAACTTTTAACCTAATAATTGATCTAAAATTTTCATTCACCGTTTTTGATAATATTAGAATTGTATTTGTAAACGAATTTAAACTAAATAAGTTAAAACATATTT
Source organism: Leptidea sinapis (assembly GCF_905404315.1). Lineage (NCBI taxonomy): Eukaryota > Metazoa > Arthropoda > Insecta > Lepidoptera > Pieridae > Leptidea > Leptidea sinapis. The sequence continues at coordinate 5,184,980 of NC_066309.1, read as the reverse complement.
TCAATAATATATAAAAAAAACACTATTTCAGCAATGCACAGTATATGCACATTGAACTTTTCACTAGATCCATTCAATTTCACATATGAGATATACACGAGATTTCACCCATCCAAAAAGTGTCTAAGAATAAATGATATTTATAAATTTATTTAATTATTTATATATCGCGTGCGCAAAATAAGAGCATGTCGGTGACGCGAACCCATAAGATTTTCCCCTATCAAAAACTGCCCAACACGGCTAAAGGAGTTTCACTTAAGGCTAGGGATCGAGCCAATGGCCTTGAGGAATCGAGCGGAGCTAGGTGACCTCTCTCGCACAAGATCTCTTTTGTTTTAATTCAAAATTTAGAGTATTTTTTAATTTATTACAAACTTAATACAATATTCTTTACAAAAATAACATAACTATGTCATGTTAAGTACAATTGGTATACAGTACAAATAATATTTCATACAATTTTTATCAAGATTGAACTGTTAAAGTTAGGGGTACTTTGGTGAGGTTTTTACGCAATGTAAAGATAGAAATGTAAATATAAAATAAAATTTTCGTTTCATATTGTCTCATGTTGTATAGACATATAATTATTTTGTATAAGCTTTATATAAACCGTTAAAAAATGGTTTAAATTATGCGCTATTTTGGCGATTTCTTGGGATAGTGGCCTTAAATAAACATAATATTTTCAGTTTCCGAAGAGCCTGAACGCTCGCAGAGTTGTCGTCGTGACGAAGCAGAATGCACACGGCGTGATGAGCGCAGCGTGCCGGCACGACTGACACAGGCCAGCCCTGATCGAAGACTCGAGAAGATTAACAAAAAAGTTTGTATTGTTTGGAACCTTTTTTTTTACCTTTAAAAGAAGATCTTATTATCATCTGAAAACAGAATTGGATAAATATAAAACATTTTAAAATAAAAAAAAGCTTATTCGAAGTGGTCTCCATTGGCTGCAATACAGTCCTTTAAACGTTGAGGCCAGTTATCAATAGAAGCACGACCTCTTTCCATGCGAAAATTCTTCACTGCCAATCGTACGGATTTTTTATTATTTTAGGCAAATTAGCAAAGCCAAATTATTATGGCGTTTAGAGCAAGCCGTACTCTCTCAAACTGACCATAAATCATAATCCAGCGGATTAAGATCGGGACTAGACGACAGCCAGTCTTCAGCTCTGGTGAAGTCCGAAACGTTCGTTTCCAACCCAGACTGCGAGCTTTATGACCCGGCACCGAGTCTTGCTGGAAGGATCATTCATGGTTATTGAACATGGTGTTGTTAAGGGGATTCACTACCTTCACAAGAATATATATTGATACACTTGTGCCGATGTTTTGATACCTTTTTCACACACAAGGGTGGCTCAGTCACTCCTTCATAGCTAATACCCCACCAAACCATCACTGAAGTCGGATAGTGTCCACGTTGCACTCTGTCGACTAATTGGGAGGCTTCTTTAGAGCTTTGAGCATAAATACGGTCATTTTGTTTGGTAAAATGATGCTCAATATAAAAAAACAAATATTTTCTGTGATCTCCCTTTGCGTACCGCTTCAGTAGTTGTTTCGATTGTACCACCCTATTCTTTTTTAAATAATCAGTTAGGAAATCACCAGTACGTCTCTTATATACGTATAGTCCCTAAGTCCTAAGTCAAATTTAGTGTTGGCGACATGGTTCTAGAATTTCCTATCTTTTGCTTTTTTGAGATAAAATCTTTTGCTTTCGGACAGGATTTCTTCAAATTATTTCCCTTACTGCTTTGACCCTTTTTTGTACGAACACTACGTGGACGGCCAGATCTTTTTCTGTCACAAACAGAGGAGGTCTCATTGTACCTATTAATAGCTCGGTACACAATCATTTTACTAATACCAAGCGTATGAAGAGTTTTAAAAATTGCATTTGGCTCCATACCTACTTTGTGTAATGCAATCACAGTGAGTCGGTTCTCTTTATCACCCCACTCCATTTTAGTATCGCAAAATATTCTACAATGTATTGCCGCCAAAATGAGAAAACTCAATGTACATCATATAAAAATGACAGATTCCAAATTCAAATGTAATGTTTTGTTTATTTTTAATCGTAAGAGTATTTATGGCCCAGACTAAGTATCGTTATAAATGAATTGGGATGCTATTGTTGAAATACCTATAGGTATGTTCAAAGTGATTTCTAAGGGATTCTCTAGAATTCAGGTTATAGATGGCCCTAATCGCCCTTTTTTTAAAACAAATGTTGTTTCGATATCAACTGCTTTGCCCCAAAAGAAACACTTTCCTTTGAAGCAAAAGTAGGTGGTGGTTATTTGATATAGTTAATTTGGACAACGACCGAAACTAATGAACAAGCGAATATTGTTAATTTGTATGCTATATTAAAAGTTCGTTTTTACCGCTTTTATTGCGACGAGAGCTCCTTCAAATTCCATAATCTATATTCAACACATGTGGCAATCTGTTGTAACTACACCGTTTTTAATATGTTTGTAATTAGAAATTTACAAGAATTTATGAGATCAGAAAATTTATTATTATTAATCCGAAAATAATTGCCAGATTGCAGTCCTAAAGAAGAGTATTAGTAAATACGAAAATGATTTCGAAGTGCAAAATGGTCGGGCGATTTCGCCAGGTGACCGAATGACAGACCTCCAACTAACTCGGATGATCGAAACTCTGAAGAGACTTCAAATAGAAAAACGTTGTATCAAAACAGATCCAGTGGAATATGCACTTAAAGTTAAAGCCGCTAAGGCACAGAAGGAGAGAGATGAAAAATTTGATGCAGCTCTTAAAAGTGACAAACCCATGACAGAACTTGTTTGTGACATCGAAGAGGTAAATACTATTGATAAATAAATATTAATTCAAACAAAACAAATCTTATAACTATATTTACAATTATATGATTACATAACATTAAATCTATCATTACGGGGAAGTGTACCAAGAATACTGGCAGCATTTCCTAGCGTTTGGGTTTCCAGTAGCCTTATTATGGCGCGAATTCTCCGCGCCTCTGGTTCCCCCACACCAAACGGCACAAAGATGTAAGATTCACTGAGACCGATATATTTGCGACGTTAGCTGTTTTCGACAGTCGAAGCAGCAGCCCCAGCACCAACTGACGTAACTTGGACATGAGAAGGAACCAGAGTGTCAATTCAAGTCGCGTTCCACACCAGCGCCCTTCCCCGTGCTCAATTGAGACGATTTAAAACAACGAAATGGGCGTGGCATAATCGCATGACACTCTCTTTCATTCAATGCCACACAATGCCATAAAGACCGTTTAATATCGTCAACGTGCAATTTAGGCGCCGTATAAGGTTTTTATAATCTGTAATTCTTAAATTTTCTTGTAAAGTTTTTAGTCCTTAAAATTAGCTTCAAATATTGCATCATTTACGACCATTTCAATATCTCTAATGTCATCCAATGATCCAAGTTCTTCATCAGCCATCGATCGATCCTGAATCTACATTTCAATATGTAGACGACATCGCAAAAACCGTCCATAGATCGATTATTGAAATGCTAAAAGTAGGAAATGGAAATATCAAACACCAAATTAGAATTCGAATTGAAAATATAAATCGGACGCTTGTAGTAAAATGGTACGGCACTTGCATTTAAATGTAGAAATATCTAGGAACCAAAACATTCTAAGGACTATTTAATTAGAAGTAATGACAAATTTTTGAAGGTAAAGGTGCCTAATATTTTGATAATTATTACATTAGATATAAACAAAAATTATGCGAGTCATTCTTCATTAAATAACTTTTTTGAAGTGTTAAGTTATTCAAATTGGAGTATTGGCATTCAAGTTATTTGAACGTGTTCTTCCTTGGCATACATTAAATCTTATTGGTTAGGGCTGTTTTATTTTAGGAATGACTGTATTTGTAATACTTGTAGGTGGCGTACTATATCTGCGTAGTTAATTTTCCCCATAACCTTTATGGAAAAGTGTGTTGCGAATTGCGGTAATATTCAATGAATGTTAGAATAAAAACAGTGAGGACGAAAATCAAAATGTCTGAATTTCGATCCATACTGTCATACTCAGAAATGAGTTATCGTTTAGTAACTAATTTAATCGTTCAACATTCGTAGTCGGTACTAATGTCAATTCGATCGGGAAATAACATGCCTTGCACGTATGAGCTTGCAGTTGATTCAAAAGTATAGTTGTATGTGGAAGAAGTTTCTTGAAAACTTGCAATTTCGAAGAACGTCACTCAAGATAACAACTTAGATAGTGGCGTCTTGTGCGATGTTCAAATTCGGTGTGAGGAATCTGGTTCAGTTGTTCACAACACTCCGTGATGTATGCGGTAGAAGACACACAATGAAACGACTTGATCCTCCATTCAAGCAGCTCCTCATTGCAAGTGGTCACACTTTGAAATAAAACACTTTTAAAGGATTAAAACGCGTGTAATTGTACCTGCGTTTTAACATTAGATTTTGTGTAAAAGTTATTTTATTTTAATTCTTATTTTAGACGGACACTGTCAGTAAATTTTACCAAAAACCATCCGTCTTAACTCCGTGAGTGAAGACTCTCACTCTCGCTCAATATCTCCGTAAAAATAGTGTCAGAAACTTAAAAGATGTTATCATCATTCTAATTGTTCTAATTGTTTTCGATTCAACAATGATTTGAAAAAATAAATATATTAAAAAGATAAAGATAATAAAAAATAATCTTAGATTGAACATTAGTTCAATCTGTTAATTAGTTATCAATCATTAGTCAATTATATTAGATTTTTTCAGTATTCAGTATATAATATTTTTAAGTAAGGACAAGCTTATTGTCGCTCAGAGGGCAATGGAGAGTGCTATGCTCAGAATATCGCTGCGAGATAGAATCAGAAATAAGGCTATCCTTAGGAGTACCAAAGTTACCGACATTGCCCTAATGGTTGGGAATCTGAAGTGGCAGTGAGCAGGGCACATAGCTAGACGGACAGATGGCCGTTGGGGCAGTAAAGTCCTTGAATGGTGACCACGTACCGGAAGACGAGAGTGTTGGTAGGCCACAAGATGGACCAACGATCTGGTCAAGATCGCCGGAACAGGTTGGATGAGGGCAGCGCAGGACAAACCGTCATGGCTATCTCTGGGGGAGGCCTTTGTCCAGTTGTGGACGTCTTTTGGCTGAAATAGATGGATGGATGGATAGAAGTAAGACAAATTAAGCACAAATTCTTAACGTACAGAAGCAGAAACAGAATGACAGCAAAACTATGAGGTAGAAATAATAGCTTAAAGGAGCATGAAGGTAGTTTGGGAGACAGATTGAGAAACAGAGTAATTAGAGAGAGAGATAAGGATGCATTTGGAGGTGATGGATGAATGGAACTTTACTTCACTAATTTATTTAACAAATTTGGTAATATATCTGCCTCCACGATAGATAAGGTATTTACTGAAGATGTTTCAGATCTGTATCAAACAATATGTGCAATGTGATAGTAGATGAAGCTAGAGTAGCGTGGGAATTGGAGTGTCAAAACCTTTGCTCCCCTCCAGGAGACAAGCATGATTGTATGTATGTATGTTGCAGTGGATCGAAGGTGCTCGACATTTAGGAGGCAGGTCCAACATTCCCGAGGCGAATTGGACTTCAGCACAGTTAGCTGCAGAGAAATGCTGCGTTCAGCGCGCGTTGTTGAGACTAGAAGCAGCCAGGGGAAGACCTGCGGCGAATAGCGCGGAGCGAGGTGCTGCGAGGCATCTGTACGAGAGATACCGCGCGGTCAAAAGGACCTTGGCTTCGAGGTCTGATAATGTAAGTATTAGTAATTTATTAACTTAGTAAAATTAATGTTAGTAATTTTTAGATTTTTAGTGATTCTGAACTACAACACTAACTGATAATTTGTGTAGATCTTTTGCAATGCAGCAATGAACTTAAGCGCATTGCAATTTTATTACAGACAGTTAGAAATTCTGCCACAGATCGCACCCTTACTGTATGTCGTTATGGAGTTCCATTGATTATCATATTTGACTACGACAATTACTTGACCATAACGTTACGGTAGGTGACACAAAAATTCGGATTTGGCCTAGTATCGGTAATTTGCTCCTAAGAATTGAAGAGGTCCGATAATTTGTCATAGATCCCATAATCAGAACCTAACCAAACTCCTTCGAAGTATATCCTTTCCAATAAAAGAATTATCGAAATCTGTTTGCGCGATATTGAGTTATTCGTAAATTTGTCGCGCACATACTTATAGAAAATTAAAGACTGTTATGTGTTTCTCATGGTTACCATTGTAAGATCTGGACCAAAATGGGAAGCACCAGCTTTCAAATAAGAAAATAATTATCAGTTATAAATTATATTATTATTATTAATTAGAAAATAGTTTTTTGAAGTCGGTTAATTATTAAAACGTTCGTGAGACATTATAAACCTGTTTTGTCTAAAACGACTTTACTGATGGTTTTTCGGAGTTGGTACCGAATAGCTTCGGACCATTCGGAGATCCTTCATCAGGTTGTGAATTCGCGGTGATGTCCCCTCTCAAACTTTATTTTTGACTCAAACTGAGTTGAGACAAAACAAATGTAAGTGTTAGTTTAAGTGCGGACTAATCTGACAACCGATGAGATATGGTGTGTAAAGTCACAAATAAAATTTGAAAACAACATTTTGTAAATGATGCGGGTCTCTAACCCGCTACCTACCGAGTGCTCTTCCAACTGAGCCAACCGTTCCACTTTTTGTTTTCAATTATATTTTCAAATTTTATTTGTGTTATTAATCCCAGAAGTGAGGATTATCACTTTAAAACATAACAAATTGCCTAGATTTGCAAGAGCGACATCTCAGGTCAATTTCCTAATATGTAAATGTTGGGGTTGAGCAGGTTATCAACTGTAGAGTAGATCCTGTAGATGAAACCACAACCTAAGAGTTAAACAAAGCATACAAGATTTTATCAACGATACATAACTCGAACGGTTGGAAGAGCACTCGCACTGAACGCTAGAGGTGGCGGGTTCGAGTCCCGCATCGTTCATAAAATTCTGTTTTCAAAATTTTATTTGTGTTATTTATCCTAGAAGTGAGGGTTATCACTTTAAAACATAACAAATTGCTTAAATTGACGTCACACTGTACAGTGGTCGCAGTGCATATCGGAACATACCCTTAGAACTGTTTTATTGTTTAACAACTCTAGATGAGTTATCATATAAATCGAATCTCATATATAAATCTATTTTTTATTTTAAAAAGGCATAAAAGGCATTTATTTTCTCAAAATTTATTCCTTTAGAATTCTTATGGATGTCATTTCTAATAACTACTAGATACTACTACCGCTTCGGAAACAAATGGCGCTCTGAGAGAGAAGAAGCGGCGCAAGAAACTCTCCCAGCATTCTTTTTTTGCGCTCTTTTCAATCAAAATATCGTTATAGTATATTTTGATTGACATTGACAGTCATTTCTATCGCTATAGAATAATCACAATCTAGTCCCAGGCTGTCCGATCACTTAGATATTCAGCGGTGGATTTACGACAGAGCCATTTTTTTATAAAACATTTAAATTTATTCATAGATAATGCCTGAACAGTGGCTGGGACTTTATTATAAAAGTGTATACATTTACCCTTAAAGCTATTATGAATCTTATGAAGCCTACTAGAATTAGTTACAAGCAATCCCTTATTTCTAGTGTTATAATAATGAAAATCACTATTAAGAGCAAAAACGTGACGATTTTTTAAAATGTTATCAATGAGGTGATTAGTAGATACGCTTTTATTAAGTGTTTATTTTTAAGGCATCTGATGAAATCTGTTTGGTTTTACGCTCTTTACTTATGTCACCTTACACTTCACAGACATACATTTACAGAGTAGGAGATATTTATTAACGGCCGTTTTCAATAACCTATCTATCCTTAGTTGAACTTACTAGACGTAGAAAAATCTATCCTTTTACGCTTACTTACATTACAATAACCAATTGACAGATAGCATTGGACTATAACTATATTGAACATAATTTTGGATAGATAAGATCTTGTCATTAAACGGTGACAGCAATGTATCCGTTAGTTAAACTAAGGATATATAGGTTATTGAAAACGGCCGTTAGACAGTTATTTCAGTAGTTACGGCAAAAGTCACACAAAAATATAAATTGCACGCTTACTGCTTGAGATAAAAATAGGTTGTTTATAAAAGGTACAATATTTTGCCATATATATATATATATTAAAACTTTCATATAATAAAATTAAAATTTCAATTAATCAAATACAAAGTATGGATACTAGTTAGGAAAATACTTTTACGGCCGTTCCCTATATACTATCTACAGATGGAGATAAATTACTACCTTCTACTGTCAGTAATTAGCTGTCAATAATATGAAGTTGTCCCAATATACCTGGTAAGTCGTTCTTATCGCCTTATATTGGGACGCGTGAATAAAAATTTCCATACAAACTTCTATCGCTGGTAAGCTATACGTAGTCCCATTGACAAACAGCGTGTACGGATAAAGTGAGTTACAGTCGATAAGTTTATTGGGACAGAAAAGTCAACGATAGTTACGATTTTTATCCCAAGTAAGAGATAGACTCAATATTGGGAACGGCCATTAGATTCCGTACATACACAAATCAATTTTAAGACAAAATCACATATAAACATGTAACCCGAAACAAACATAAACTACAATTAACTAAAGCTAGGACAAAATATGGCACGAAAGCTACGCAGTTTCAGGGAGCGCCATTATATAATGACTTGCCGAATGATATATTTGAGGAAAAATCTTTTCAAAAACTTAAAGCTGAATTTAAAGAAAACACTGTCAAACACAATAGTTTGTTTTGTACACAATAGTGTAGAATTATTATTGTATAAAGTCACCGTAACTTTAATAATTATGTTTTCTTTTATATTTATTTAGAATTATTGTTCTCGTGTAAGTTAACTTTTGTTCTTTTTGGTGAATATAAACTCTTTAAACCCAAACAAGAAAATAGAGCCTTTTTGATTTTACAAAGCCTTGGCATGGACCTTGAAATACGTGACGTTACCTATTTGATAAATCAATAATATTTATCTGTTTTAAATCAATAAACATGTTTTCCAGAGTTGATAACACGATACAGTGAAGTCACGGTCATATTGACTGTAAAGGCAACACTTACCCCTATCGATGGATCAATATTTATCAAAACTTTTCAAGCATTAGTCAAATATATCCATAACATACTACAGAATGCAATATACAAAACTGTTTGCACTTGTTATGTAAGTACTTAGTTATGTTGGTTTATATCACATCGGTGTATAGATAGGTATCTACTAAACTGGTAACTGGCATTGCATGGTGTTTTTATAAAATAACATACAGCATATGTATGAAATAAATCAAAACATAAGTAATGCTAAAGGGGAAATTCAAAAAAGCGACACATAGACAGCTTATTCACTCGATATGTCGATATCGATATGATTCGCACGATATTTTAATGAACCTCAACAAGTAACGCAAAAATAATTATTAAATTAAAAACTTTAAATTGAATAAGTGAAATTTTCAAACAAAATAAATATTTAAATAAATTTAGAAACACTAAACTCTCTGTACTACTGACAGTGACAACGTACATTGACCTCTGGCGCAATGCACAATTTTGGCTTTTGAAGTCACCGCAAGATTTGGCAAGGAGCGAGAAGCAAACTGACGGCAACGTCGCTTTAAATTATGAACGACCAGCGAATTTGAACTTGAAGCGCGCGGAACGACAACATCGCTTTGTTATGTTCAAAGATTCAAGTTCATTGAATCATTGACCTAGTGACCATAATAAAAATAATATGATATCGTTTCAAGAGACGATTTCGTTTATCTACGACCCAAAAAGATTGATTCCATCGACTAGAAAATCCATTGAACGTCAAAAACTATCACACATTCGATTATTTGTGCCATAGGCACAACAGAGAAGAACGGGCGTTAAAAATCTAGCAAGATATCTTAGTGATTATAAAACATAGGGCTTTAAATTTAGCTACGTCTGTGACGTATTTAATGTCTACTTTGATTCAAATTCAAATATTTTGTTCAATGGGAAATAAAATCACTTATTGAAAGTACAAATCACTTATTGTAAGACTAATGTTTTCAATCTGACATATTCGTTCTGGAATAAATATATTGGTAATTTAATCATTTTACTCAAATTGTTTTTCATAGCTGTTGGGTGCGAATGGCGAGCTGGCGACGATACACGAGCATGAAGCAATGTTGTTCAACTCCAGTGTTGATAGCTCCAGTGATTCGCAGGAGAAGCCTTCCGATTCTTCGCAGGTATTGATTTGAGAAATATAAGAAGCAATATCGGACCAATTGCTGTGCCCTTGCACACACATATTGTCTACCCATTTAATGTAACCCTTATGTAAAATGTGACTTGCAATAAAATATTTTTATTTGATTTTAATTTTGACCATTATTTTAGACTACAGCGTGTCGCTACAATGGCGACATTAAATAAACAGATGGGTAGAACTACTTAACCGTTACTTAATTTGTTTGTTTGAAAATTTCAATTATATACTTTAAAATTTAGAATTATTTTTTTACGATTACTGTTAGGTAGCTCTACCCGTGTGTTTATTTAATGTCGCTATTATAGGGACAAGCTGTATACATCATTTGGTATTTCAGCTATCATCTACCTACTTATTTCATATTGTAATCTCTTATAAATCTTTTATTTTACTTCGCAATTGATACAGCTTTTATATTCCATAGAACTTTAAATACGAATACGAATATGTGTTTATGACTAATTAAATGAATCTGGTCATAATAAAGCTAACTATAATTCTCTGCTAATTTTAAGGAGACACCTAAGGAACCCTTGCAATCACCTCCCACAAGAGAAACTGTTGAGGAAGTACCCTCATCCACCTCATCAGCGAAGTCTGCGACGAGTGAGGAGACACCTACCAATGAGGGTCTCCACTACCTTGCCCTGGAGGATCTGGTGCGAGCACTCGCTGAAGCCAAGATGACCAAATGTGTAAGTATAATTAATAAAATATTCTTGCTTTTATATGAAAACGCTGTTTAGTCAGGTAGAACCATTGACCACTCTAACTATTGACCGATAAGTATATCTACCGACTTTCAGTGTTCTTTTTATTACAATAAAGCGAAATCAATCCAAGCTACCACCTACCATTGCTGGTATTGACTTGGTACATAATATATCCGTTGCATAAATCTTAAGATGCGCTTGGCGTCCTTTGTGATTTTACCAACGCTTTCGATAGTTTTGAACACGAAATATTGATCAGAAAACTTCACCATTACGGTAGTGGAAATATTGGACAAGGAAATCATTCAAATTCAAATCTTCAGCTTTAGATTACATACACGTCCACCTACGTAAATGGAAAGCGTTCTTTTGGTTCAATCGTTAAAAGGGGGGTTCCACAGGGTTATATTTTAGGACTTTTACTATTCCTGATTTATATTAATGATTTCTCTTATCTTGCTAAGAATAATGCTGAATTGTGTTGGTTGCTGATACATTATTCATGTTTAAAGTATTTAACTATTTTTGCCGATGCAAGCAATGCTTTATATATAATTATAGTTGTATATTGGTTTGAAGCTAATGACTTACTATGTAATGTATACTACATAATAGTTAAAAACGAGGTGTAGGTTAAATTAAATCAAATGAAACAAATATAATTTTTTTCATTTTGGTAAAAGAAAAGATACACTTTTTAATTATTTTCATTTTTTTCTTACTCGTGTAACGTTTTTGTAATTGTAATTAAAATAATTTGTAAAACGTTGCAGCTGTTAATAAAAAGAGTTGCAATAATAAAAGAGTTCATTAACTCGTTAGTTATGAATGTAGCTTCTTATTAAAGTTAAACATTTTCTGAAGTGATGATAAAACTTATAACTTTTGACTTTTATATATGTAAATGATATTGATTTTAGGTGATATATGTATATAATGAATTTCATTAAATGTTAATATAATTCCTTTTCTTTAGATTCTTCGCCGCTCAATCAAGGAATATGAATCTAACTTCGAAATGCAGAACAGCAGAAAAGTGCAACGTGATGATAAAAAGGGCAAAGAAGAGGATTATCAGAAATACAAGGGCTTGAAAGCGAGAATCAAGTTATTAAATGCTCTTATTAATAAGCAAAAGGCTCTACAGTCATTCTGATATTATTTAATTGAAAAGGAGAGTTAAAGAGAGAGTTTAGAGAGATAAAGCATAACTTTTAAATAATTTTTCATCTCTCCAAAGGATGTTGAAAGAAAAACGGCTCCAATTAATATATGGTTGTAATTATATGGAAATACATTGAAAGCTTTGGTGGAATTTGCGAGTTGTATGTAATACTGGCAGCGGATTTAATGTGTATTAAGAACCTTATTGAAATATGCACTTAATTTATAGAATAGAAGTTTAAAATCGAGTAAATAGCTGGTATCTAAATAATAATACTATGTTCTACAATGTCGTGAAAGATATAATGAAATAGAATAGTGCCAAACATTCAAAATGTTACATAGATTTTTTTTGTTTCTTGTTTGGACTATAATGTATCTTTTAACTATTATCTGCTAAATATTCTGTAGTAATATATTAGACATTTTAAAGAACTTTTTGTTTCATGTTCTTTGGACAGTTAAAAAAATAAGTATGAATAATTAATGTTTTCAAAAATGTTTATCGTGCTTGTACCTTATATTATTGTTATCGTGTTATTTACAATTTAAGTGTTTTATATTTTTAGTGGTCCATATTATTTTAGTTATTCTGAATGATAATAATATTTTACTTTTTTAATGTTAAGTATATTTTCAATGACTTAATTATGAGTTTTCAATGGCCTAAAAGTATTTAAGACATGCATACTCGTACGATTTCATTTATGTTAAATATAACTAACCTATTTGTACTTTTATTATTCTATAATTTTCGTATAAGTTTAAAATATGGTTGACGCTGTGATTTATGATTATGACGTCACTTGTTTAACAAGATGATTCTAGATTTAGACTTATTTATTGACCAATAGTCTTATGTCTAAACGGTATTATAATTGATAGAGACAAGTCGCCATAGCGAATTACGTTTCTATAATAATTTAAAATTTATTTGCCTGATTATATTTCAAAAGACAAGATATTAATGTCTATGTCAATTTAATTTGCTGCTAATATTCCCTTTGCAACAGAAAGTCTTTTTAAATAAATTAGTTTAGCAGATAGTCGTGAGTTTCCAATGGTAATCATGTGGAAATATTTATTCTTGCTTGTAGTTTTTTTAATATTCTCGTGAATTTTATTTCAAGATGTGAACAGATAAATTGACTGATATTATTCTACCATTACCAGGAATCAGAACTAATGTAATTTTTATTTTAAGGTGTTTACGATGCTATTTGGTTTTAACGTAACCCTTGTTTGAATCTTGGCTGTTTGTAAAAGTTTATCGAGTACGAGGTGGTCTCCATCACTAAGGGCCTCGTTCACCATGTCCAAGTAAAGCTGTGGTAAGTAACTTCTCAATTAACGTTAATTGGAAGCTACATGTTATGAGTATCTTTTGCCAATTTCACAAGCGAAAATATAGCTTGAGTAACTACTGATTGGTTAAGTGAGTAATGAATCTATCACACGTCATATTCGTTCAATTTTACGTCAAATATCACTTGTCAAACGTCATTGCAGATTGTCATTTGTGATTTTGTTAAATGTTGAGCGTTCATTTCACTGTTTAGCGCCAGATGTTTGTTTACCTTTGAAACTAGAAAGCATCTGGAAATTATATAATACAGTTTTTGTCATTTAGTGGTTACTTGTATGAATATCATTATTATGGATAAAATTAAAATAGAGAGAAGTGCATACTTTACACGAGCGGGATATTTTGGTATTATTAAATAGAAATATGGTGATATTTTGGAATTTAAATATACGCATACTTGGTATTTGTTCCATGGAAGAATAATCTTAACTCGTCCAATTGATGATCAATCAAATCGAATTAATCCATATCTAATAATTTATTTTTATGCTACCTCTGAAAAGATGCACAAAACAACAAATGATAATAATAGTAGGCACATAATATCATGCAACTGTCAAGTAACCGTGCTAATTGGCAGAAGATGTGGCAAGTTAGTTACGGGACAGTTAATCTTAAGATTAGTGTTACTTTAAGGTCGTGAAATTCGCATGTTATGTTACTATTGACTTTACTCAGTGATTAGCTTACTTGATAGTTTACTTAAATGTGGTGAAAGAGGGCCTAAGGGTTGCGTGCCGTATCTATAACTCTATACGTTTGTAAAGTTAAGCTGCATTTGGTGTTCGACGTCAGTCGAGCGGACTATCCTATAGCTATTATTGCGATTAGTTCTCAGCTGAGAGTACTCTTGATTGCGCGCGTACAATTGCGAATAAAAATGAATCCATTTTTCACCTCTTTAATATGTGCGTACTTACTAATTACGCAAACGATTAAGGAATAAAAGTCAGATAGAGTGCCTACTTGAAGGTGAAATTTGTAAAATATATTCGAATTTGTCAGAACACGAATTTTTCTTTACGATTTTTGATTATTACCATAGCGCGACAACGGACCGACGAGTATCGTCAGCGCAACGTAGTAATACGCGCGTAGGAATTCATCAGCACTGGACTGAACGCGTTCATATTGTGTTTTCATAGTTATAGCTACGCTGTACCGATATCAGAGCGTACCGACGATCGAGCACCTAAAATGCAATGCAGCCTATTTTTTTTTATATCTACCAGCAATAGTAATACATACTGTGTCAAAATTCAACAGTTCTTACTATTGTGGCTTATAAAATACAGTCCCCTAATAGACCGATGTGATATTACGTACGGACTGACAAACAGCGGGGTTCTCGTAATAGAATTTCCTTTAGTTACTGTTCAGGTACGGAAACATAAAAGGAAATCAAAGAAAATACTATAAAAAGAGATTATATGCATTAGTTATAATGCAGTTGTAATCGTAGGCATTCATAAAATAAGGGCGCATCGAAACCGCGCGATTATCTACTATAAGAAAGTATTATGTAGGTATGTACTTACTATCATAAAGCGACATTAAAAAGTTTAAAATATGGGATGAAATTGAATACATTTATTAAAAAATACGTAGTAAGTACTTAACTAGGCATAACTTTAATATTTATCACGTTGAAATTAGTCTAAAAATCTATAGATTCATAGCATTAATATAGATTACAGCTTTTTATAAGCCGAGTCAATAGAGAAACAAAACTTAAATCGTTGTATTCTTTCTCACTAAGGCTGAGAACTATAAAGCTTACTTAGACTTTGCTCAGTCTTTACTTACGTAAAAATAAATTGCCTTTGCGGCTGTGTTAGCTTAAACTCAGCATAATTTCAGCTAAACAATTTGTTATGTTTTTAAAGTGATAACCCTCACTTCAATTTGAAAACAAAATTTTATGAACGATGTGCGACTCGAACCCACGATTTCTCGCGTTCCGTGCGATTGCTCACCCAACTGAGCTAACCGTTCGAGTGACGTAACGTCATAAAATCTTGTATGCTTTGTTCAACTCTCAGGTTGTGGTTTCATATATAGGATCTACTTTACAGTTGATAACCTGCTCAACACCAATATCTCCATATTAGGATATTGACTTGAGATGTCGCTTTAGAATAGTACGGTTAGCTCAGTTGGGAGAGCTCTCGCACGGTAAGCGAGAGGTCGTGGGTTCTAGTTCCGCATCGTTTATAAAATTTTGTTTTCAAATTTTTATTTGATAATTTCAGCTGCCAAATAAATAATTAAACAAAATCAAAGAATATGCTAAGATTACACTCGGCTGAGTTTTACCTAACGTTTGAGCAAAGACTTAGTACGCTCTGTTCTTCTACAGACTTAAACCTGAGAGTATATATACTATCTGTAGGAAAGTATTCTCACACACACAATAAATAAACAACGATTTTTTCAGGCTCATATATTGACATAAAGGTGGCGTTGTTGTGATGAAAAATCAATGAAAAAATTTGGGTTCAATAAAAAAGTATTTATTCTTCTGGCAGTACCTACTATTACAGCGACACAGAAGAATAGAAACTACAGAACTATTTAAAACAAAAGTTGTAACATAACTATGAAAACTTCAAAAACTTGTACTTAAGGGAAATGCAAAACCGTACTGACGCAACAGGACTAGCGTAAGGGGGTGAAAGGGGAACGGGAGGGGATAACGTTCTAGCGAGGTTCACAGATAATGTTGCCTGTGCTGTAACTGGCTGTGCGTCACAGTCTTTTAGCAAGTTTTTGTAACAGCCCTAGCATATTTGTAGCAACTAGATGTCAATACTATACATAGATGTTTAGCGGCAGAGTAAGGAGTGGACCCAATATTTATATTTATTACAATCGAAGGGCGGAATTGTTGGCAACAATTGAAAGTATCTACAAACAGTGATTATGAGTTATTTTCTCTATTGATGAGGTTTATAAAATACTATGCATACTTAGTTGTAAACAGAAAAATTACTTCCTATATTTTAAACGAAAATTGCAAGAACATCTGTGGAATTTACAACCAATCAAAAAACATCAAACTTTTATATTTATCATAAAAATAATTAAGACTTGGATTATATTATGAATAATTAATGATGTTATGAAATAATTATATTAAAATAATATCTCTTAGCGTTTACGTCAAAATATATAATATTATTGGACGTTTAAAATAAATAATTAACTTTTCAATGTGTTTTTATTTGCTTGCTATGTTTCATCTTTATGCAGTTTAAAAAAATGTGGTACGCCTTCTGAAAAACTCTACATTTTTTATTATATGATTTAGATATTTCTTGTAAATTCAATGTAAATAGGTACTCAGTAATCTATCAAGTAAAGTTCGGTTAAATTAATTTGCCGTCGTTCCAAGCATTAGGAACACAAATCTTTTTGAATTTTGCTAAATTGATGAAGCTGTAAATATTGATTTAAAAGTGTGGCAATGGGCTTCTTGCCACTTCTTCTAATTAAAGCTCAACCTTTTCTAAAGTGGTGATAAATGTAAAAAGAAAACTTTTATTAATAAATGTCAGTTCACGTGCAGGATATAGAAGTACTTAGATATAGTATAGTACTTATAATTACCAGCTACTACAACTCAACATCCAAGGAACGATCAAGAGGAAACGGAGAACAGGCAGAAGACGGACATCGTGGCTGCAAAAGATGAGAGATATTTGGCTTGAGCTCTGGATCCCTTTTCCGTGCTGCTTCGTCCAAGGTGAAAATACCCATGAAGATCGCCAATATATCGTCCAGGAAAACCACGCATCAAAGATCATTTTGTGGTTGTACTTAGTTACATGTGAGAGAGTTCCTGAATACCTTTGGAGAAACACCAGACTTCTAGATGATGAGGGATGATTTTTTTTTAGTTTGTGGCATGCTGTGTTTCGTGTCATATATACCACCCTTGGTAAATGCGGTGGAAGACAAACAATAAGTTTCTAAGCACAGAGTACTGGATCCTCGACAATTTGTGCAGCTTTGAGTTGCACTCGGTCAGATGACTCGAGCTGGGACCTGAGATGAGTGCAATTAAATTGTCACGCTCTGTGAAAGATTTGACACATCTTAATTAATCACACTTAACGATTACAACCTGTATAGACCAGCAGCCATCTTGGATTTGAAATATGATCCCAAATTTATTCTTTACTTCACTAAGAACTTAGAAAATATCCATATTGCTGATATCATAGTTTTGTGCGGCGGCTATCTTGATGATCGTGATGAAATCATCGTGAAATGATCCCAAATTTGGTCTTTGCACCCCCGAGAACCTCGGAAACGATATCCATATCGTTGCATTGGTATGCGGTGGCCATCTTGAACTTTTTTTTAATTTTAGAAATATACATAACATCACGCACTAGTAAAAAAAGAAGGATTTTATGCTAGTGTGTGTGCGGTTACGGGGTATACCAGATACACAATTTTTTCTCCCTTAAATAATCATATCCAGAAATACTTTTATAGTATTGTTTTTACACTTTTGCACAACGCACGACGCCATTTTTAAAATAACTATTGCGACGCAAACTGATCTGTCACAGAGGATGGCAAATCTCATAATGGCGGCCGATCGGCTTCTATTAGTGTAAGTGTATGCGTGGGGCTATGTATTTACACGTTTACCGGCTTGTTTTGGTGCCTCTCTGTTATGTAACACGGTGACACGGAGTCCTTCTTATTTTACTCGTCCGTGACATAACATATACTATATATATTGTTTACCTACCTAGGAAAGAACAACTTGCCCTGATAACAGCGAAGCTACATCGCTATTGACTGTTACAATTTTGTGTCATATTTATTTTACTACGAAGAATTCCGGTGGTTACTCATGCGTGGCCACGTGTCGTTAATCCTTTGTATATATAAGACCAAATGCACACACAATAATAGTATTAGAACCACTTGTAATCTTCAATAACATAATTATTAATAAAACCAACAGAACTTGTTTACAAACGACTCGACCTCTTATCACTAACACTCACACAATAAACGACTAAATGGTAAATAATTAGTTACTTATTTATATACCTAAAATATGTTTAATTAATCTAATTAACCAATACTTAATAGTCTCAGTTCTAACTAGGTTCCGTAATAAATTAATCCACCCAAATAGACCTATGTTTTTTTGTTTTCAAATGTCAGTGAAACTGTTTTTTTAAGTACCCAGATAATAACTATATTGAGTTTCTAATGTACCAATCTTCAAGTTATATATTTTGGCGATAGAAAGGAAACCTATACTATTATTTATAAGTAAATGCAAGCGTAGGCACAGGATGCCGGCTAGATTATGGGTATCACAACGAGGCGCCTATTTCTGCCGTAAAGCAGTAATGTATAAACATTTTTGTGTTCGGTCTGAAGGGCGCCGTAGCTAGTGAAATTACTGGGCAAATGAAACTTAACATCTTATGTCTCACGTTGACGAGCGCAATTGTGTGCCGCTCAGAATTTTTAGAGTTTTTCAAGAATCCTGAGCGGCACTGCATTGTAATGGGCAGGGTGTATCAATTACCATCTGTCGAACGTCCTGCTCGTCTCGTCCCTTATTTTCATTAAAAAAAAACATGAAAGTTACGCAACAAGATGATAGTGTTATAGATGATGATTGTTTTATAGCGATGGAAATGACTGTTAAATATTGTATATTTTTATTGAAAAGTGCGCAAAAAAAAGAATGCTGGGAGTGTTTCTTGCGCCGCTTCTTCTCTCTCAGAGCGCCATTTGTTTCCGAAGCGGTAGTAGTATTAGAAATGACATCAAAAAGAATTCTAAAGGAATCCATTTTGAGAAAATAAATAGCTTTTATGTCTTTTTGTGTGTTGGTAGATAGTAGAAGGCTTGTAATAAATACCACCCCTGAAACAAATTACTGGAACACTTCGAGCAATAATAATAATAATAATAATAATAATATTGACACACTCTTACACAAAATATCTTGCCAAGGTACAAGACAACGATAGATATATTTAATACAATATACTTACTTAAACATACATAGATACATATAAACATCCATGACTCGGAAACGAACATCCATATTCATCATATAAATGATTGCACCTACCGGGATCCGAACCCGAGACCTCTAGCTTAGTAGTCAGGGTCACTAACCATTCGGCTATATCGGTCCTCATGTAATAACACACTATGTATCTAATAATAAAACCTAATCCTAATGTACAATCGTTTTGGACAATTTTGTTTGAATTTAGTACTTTTACAAAGTCGTTAAGCAAACTGTCATATCGATACAGGAAATTTCAATTGTAGGAAAATGGTCCGTTAATTCCGTCGTTTATGCTTCATTTTGCCGGATATTGCAATTGCGGTTGTAAAGTTTATTTCTATTTGATAATTAGGAGGGAATTAGCGGGGTTGTTTATGGTTCACGGGGTTTCTAATGAATGAAAACGTGAAATTGCGTGCAAAATTGAGATTTTAAAGGAAACCTAATAGAATTTGATTATCTTCTCAGTTAAGTTGAATCTCGAAATAGCATAAGTGCTATTTCGACTTAGATTTTACTTAGAGTTAAGACTTAGATATTTTTTATTTAGAGATTTTTAAAGTGAGATAGAGTTTCTTGCGTCGCTTCTTTTCTCTCAGAGCGCCATTTGTTTCCGAAGCGGAGTCAGAAAGTCGGAAGAAATGACATCAAAAAGAATTCTAAAGGAATCAATTTTGAGAAAATAAATGCGTTTTAATGCCTTCATAGAATATTTTGATATTGAAGACGATGATGAAACGTCTGGCAAAGAAGAAGAGACTTCAACCGCTTTAATTTGTAATGTCACAATAAACGCATACGGCCTTACAAATAAAGTTAAACCTGATAATAAACCTAGAATATGCAAAATGTTTACTAATAGACATTTTGCATAGGATTGATTTATTCGGACGTATAACGATTCCCGCATTATTTGCAAGGATCCTTGACATTTGGAAAACTTCAGAATTATCGTTGTATTCGCAGTGTTGTCAGCGATATAGTTAACATTTTGCATAAACGTGGTTTATTTCAGGTACCACTTTATACTATGTTTATTTGTAAAGTCGTATGTCTTATGGTAACTTCTCTCCTACCACCCAAGAACACAGCCAGTCCATAGTTCAAGTCTCCGCGATTGTTATAGCGTTGTTATTGCCCCTGTATGTCACTGCAAAAGCGTTGAGGAACCAGCAGAAAGGAGGTTTTTAGCCGGTAGGGGGTTTCCGCGTATAATAATAATAATGGCACACTTTTACACAAATTATCTTGCACCAAATTAGGCATATAGCCTGTGTTATGTGTTGCAAGACAACGATATATTTAATGCAATATACTTACTTAAACATACATTAACACATATAAACATCCATGACTCGGAAACAAACATCCACATTCATCATGAAAATTCACAATAAATGCATGCACCTACTGGGATTCGAACCCGCGACCTCTAGCGTAGTAGCGTACTTATATCTACACCCTACCTCGACATTTATATTCCAGCTCTCGAAAAAGAAAAAAAAGGCCAGATCTTGCACCGAGACTGCTCCAAAGCCGATCGAAAATTTGTTTAAGCTGGTTTTAATTTTATGTGGATTTTATTAAAAGAAAATTACAAGAATCCGATTATAGATTACCTACTAAAAAAGTAATACCATGGTTTTCTTGTTAATGTTGACTATATAAGCATACATTACAATTATTAAAAGCTGACATCATTTTAGTTTCGTTACTTGGAAAATTGAGTTCTGGGCAGGGTAAAAATATGGCAAAGAATATAAAACATTGAAGCGTGGAGTGATAATGCACCACATATGACGCGTTCCCTTTACTTAATAGGCTATAGCTATGTCATCATCATCATCTCAGCTGAAACACGTCCACTGCTGGACAAAGACCTCCTTCAACGATCTCCACGACGATTGGTCCTGTGCTGCCCTCATCCATCCTATTCCGGCGATCATGACCAGTTCAGGGGTCCACTATGTGTAAGTGGGGTTCTATGCAGTATCGTATAGCCCTTATAAGAAAAAAACTATCTAGAATTTTCTGTTCTATTCTGTTCAATGGGATTGTCCATGTTTTCTTACAGAAGAGGAGGGGAAAAAAACATAGGAGTCCCAGAACGTAGGTGATCACCTCAAACCCACTCTCTTGCAACACCAAAGGTATTACACGAGCTTTGTCATCTTTCACGGAAGACACAGAGTTGTTTTCTGACTTTACTGACACTGTTTCATTAACTCCATTATTTACTTTGGTATTTGAGCATTGGTAGTGAGATTATTACCTCATACCTAAACACATCAAACAAGAATATTTGAAAACATTTTTCAATTTACCCTGTTAGATTTTAGGGATAAACAAATATCATAATGTTGCTAGCCCTCCATTTCAAATATACAGAAAATCCCCATCTAGATGGGGCATTTTCTGAATCTGAAAAACCTATGTCCTTTTTTGATGGTTTCCAGCTCAGGTTTTATCGTCATTGTTATGAACACAATATTATGATGCCACTGAACATTAGGGATATATACCTGTTTGTTTCCTTATGTCTAACTAAACAGTGCGTTTCTTCAAAAACTTTCTCTCACAAAAAACAACGAAAACGGTTCTCCTAAATTTTTTTTTGTATGTTTTAGATGAGCCTAAGACTCAGTTGATAGTTGAAGCAATCGATTGGTTACTGAATCTGTATAACGTTGATTGATAAGACTTATTATCGTGAAACAAAACACCAGGGGTCAAGCGATATGATATAGTCGTTGAGCAGTTTTTATGGGGTCGTATTCCAGACACAAGAAATGTCACAGATGACAAAAAATGTTACACGACTTTTTCACATTATTATTGTTTAAACATATACACTTTGAAAATAGAATACATCATAGTTGTCAAGACTAGCCGTCAAATTTTACGTAATAGCTTATGGATTATGCCTATTCGATTAAACTGCAAAGATATTGGCCTTTTTAACGGACTATTTCAACTGTAGCGACAAAAAACCTACTGCCAGGCTTCAAATGTATCGTTTTCATCTCTATTGTTCCCCAAATTTAACCTTTTAATCGCATTAAGTTGTTTAAGTCTTATTTGGTGCTTAGTAGCGTGTAGTGACGTTACATAATGACCATCTACCACTACATTCAGTGTCAACGAGAGTGTTCTGTGGAGGTTATTAACTTCTTATAATCTTGCCTGAGTTTACCTGGTATCACATGGTAGAGATGCTGCTCTGCCTAAAGCTAGTAAATACCTACTCTTGATGAAGCAGTCCTGGTTTCAAGAAGTTTCAATAAGGGCATATGTAATGCAGGTTACAATGTTTCGCCATCTCCCTCTGTTAGAAGGATATCCTGTCTCGAAACATGTCCAAAAAAGGCAAGTATGCAGGACTGTACTACGGCAGATAAACACTGTTTATCTGAGGTTTATATTTATGTCTTAGTTCCTGTAGTAAATACTGTAAAGTGGTGTGTATTTTGAATATGTAAGTCAAGGAAAACTATTGCATTAGATTTTTATTTTTATTTTCTCTGAACGGGTCGTCTTGACCACATTACAAAGAACGTATGTTAGCCAGCTGAAGGGACCCTTCTGTTTTACTTCTCGCTAGTCATTTTTCTCTTTATTAATTTAAACTACTAGTACCTACTATCAAGACCTGTCTGAAATGTCAGGAACTTCAATGGACGGTTTCGGAGTAACCTTGAACTAATAGACAAACAGCCAAAATTTTAAATATTGCAGACATATGTAGACATTTTTGTATTTGGTAAGAAGCTTTGAGATGACAAATTAGATTAATTTATATGATATGGAAGCGCCCTTTCATATGAAATACATAATTTAGCAAGCAGTATCCTTCATTTGAAGTTTGCAGTAACTCTGCCGTGAAGCAGTAGGTAATGTGTAAACATTACTGTGTTGCGGTCTTAATAGCATAGCTAGTGAAATTAACGGGCAAATGAGACTTAACATCTTATGTCTCAAGGTGACGAGCTCAATTGTAGTGCCGCTCAGAATTTTTGGCTTTTTCAAGAATCTTGTGCGGCACTGCATTGTAATGGGTAGGGCGTATAAATTACCATCAGCTGAACGTCCTGCTCGTCTCGTCCCTTATTTTCATTAAAAAAATATATTTATCATCATATCATATTAATTCGGTATTTCGGCCTCATACCGTTCTTAATAAATATTGACAGACTTGGTAAGGTTTAGAACAATAGACTTGTTATTTACTAGCATACGGGCAAGCAAAGCATGAAAGAACAATATCTCTAACAGAGATACAGCAATAAAGAAAAAAAAAAGCGAATCTCTTGTTTCTGTAACCTATTTTGATTGAGAAGTCGTAAAAAGTCAGCCATTTTGTCATTGGCTCCTTAGTATTTTGAATATGACACCACTAGCTAACGTACACAAGGACAAATCGAAAATTTTGCCACGCATTTCAGGCTGTCAGGTCGTATTTTCAGTAGTATATTCGGTTTATTGCTAGAAAGCCGAAGTTCAGTCCGAAACGAAAGAACAACGAATTTCAAATTAAATCCTATTACCAAAGTACGGATCCGAATAGTGCGGACGGAATTCGTTTTAGAACCATAGATATAACTATAAAAAGTGAAGTTGTAAATACAACTTTAATAATCTCAAAACAACGAAAAAGTAAATGTCAAGTGAATTTGGGAATAAGGTAAACAAAAGACAAAATGTCTAATCGCAAATTTCGGATCCGAAACACTTTCGGAATAGGAAAATGTATGATCGACCGAAACTTCGTATTTCGATTTTGGTAATAGGGCTGTTCCGTTATGATTAGCGATGATAAAACTTTAAAATCACATCTTACAAACTTATCATACATTCACAACAGTATCATTGGCTATTATATTATAAAGCGTGCTATAAATTATGAAAACAATGTTAATAATTATTCCTATTATACAACATAACATATATACTTGGACAAAAACGGTATAACATCCATATTAGCATACGGATGCAACAAAGAAATCCATTTGAATATTACTTCTTACACCATTAAAGGAATAAACATTTGCCTGCATACTTGTGATGTTACTCGAACATTTCCTCGGTAAGGTAATTATATAGACCAGTTAGTAATAACTGGCTATGTGTCGATTGCGGCAAATGGTATGAATGTATTGGGTATCCTGTGAACAATGCTGCGAATTCGATTATTGCTGGGAATTAAAAAAAAATCCAACTCTGCAAGGATGACTTCTCAAAAATGGAGCTAGAAATACTAGGCATTTAATGACATTTCTAGAAATTGCGATAGTAAATAATATTAATACTAAGAACAAATAAGAACTTGTTATGCTTACAACTCGGCTGTGTCTGTCATACTTCAACAACAGGATCCCAAATACAATATTTGGTGCAAAATAAAAAATAATTATTGAAAAAACTTTTCTAGGGTGGAGGTTTACAAAATTATAGAATCGCCTCGATGTTACTTAATGAAAAATACACTACATATCTTAACGAATGGGTGGTACATTCTGACGATCAATAAGGATTAAATGAAACATTAGATAAAAATATTTGAATATGAATATATATAAGCTGATGAAGAAATCTGCCATCACCATTCAGGGATCTTGCATTTGTAAACATTTTTTTCGCTATCCCGTCGAAATTTATTTACTTGGTACCTATACGTTAAAACCACCCAAAGTCCATTTTTACGCCAAAGGTTCAAGAGACTACCAGGAGAAGGTCACCTGGTAGTTCTGAGAAAGACTGGGAAGAAACTTTTAGAAGTTTTATGCTCCCTTTAAGTTTTGATAGAATCACACATTTTATCGTCTATAATATTTTACTGAACTTGATAATACGATTTCTTATTTAAAATTTGCTGATAATGTTATATAAATAGTTTATAATTTCATCATACTCAGCCTAGACTTTTATTTGAGTAAAAGACAAAAGGGTATTTTACTCAAATTCACACTGTAAGTATAAAAAAAACTTCAGAAAAATAAAGCCCCTTCAAGTAGGGGAGAGGGGGGCATAATGGGGACGTTAAGAATAAAAAAAAACATTTACATGTGTACATACCCCTGATCGAACATTAGGACTAGATGTACCCATGTGTGGCCATAAAAAATAATTGGTAGATACATATTATGTACGTAAATATATAGCTATACAATACCACGACATAAACAAAACAGTATCAGGATTCTTATCACACTTGAGTCCCAAGCTGACCAATAGTTTGTTGAAAGCCAATGGAATATTTCAAACTTACCTCATTGCTTACCTAGATCTATTTTATACGCTTTATAATATTCATCACTATCTATCAATATAGCGAAATATTTCTATCGGAATGTAATTTTGGCCACGTTCAAGGGGTCTGATTCATCATTCATCTGAAAATTACACACGCATCAAGGCGATGGTAACATTCAAGTCCATCGGTAATACCAGGGGTCAACAGTTGCTTTCCCTCTAAGGTTTTTTTAAATGAAAATACGGGAAGAGACGAGCAGGACTTTCAGCTAATGGTAATTGATACGACCTGCCCATTACAATGCAGTGCCGTTCAGGATTATTGAAAAACCAAAAATTCTGAGCGGTACTACAAGTGCGCTCGTCACCTTGAGACATAAGATGTCAAGTCTCATTTACCCGGTAATTTCACTAGCAACGGCGCCCTTCAGACCGAAACACAGTAATGCTTTCACATTACTGCTTCCCGGAAGAAATAGTTGCCGTTGTGGTACCCATAATCTAGCCGGCATCCGGTACAAAGGAATCCTCCCACTGGCAGAAGTTGGTAAGTATGCTCTAATCATGAAGGTACCTACATCGTATCGGTTCCTTAAAACTGCAGCCGGTAGTTGATTCCACAAAGTGGCTGTGCGAGGGAAGAAATTTCTTGCCAAACGCGCTGTTGTAGAATGATGAATGATGATAAAGCATGATGTGGGTGGAATTTCGCATTTTGGCGTAATGTCCAGCGATGGATTTCTGCCGCAGGTATGAACCCAAGCAGCTCCGCTGAGCATTCCCCGTGATAAATTTAGTAGAAGACGCAGAGAGAACCCACATCTCTACGCAACGCCAAAGAATCAAGGCTATCCCGAATTTTGATGTCGTGTTTTATCTATACTAGAAAAACGTCATTTATGTATATAAAAAGGTCGTACATTTGTATTGTAAGCACTTACTTAATCAACAACCATAAATCTTAGTTAAAGCTTTTAGTTTGAGTTAAACTAGTCATACTAAAGATTATAAAGTGATAAAATAATAATAACAATATAAAATAGTATCTAATGCGAAACATTACCTATCCTTATGTTTGTGGATCGTTGAGTAAACAGCAATTTAAAACCAAGAATACATTGTTTTGTACTAAGCTTAAACATACATTTGTTTAATCGACATTATATCGACCACTTAAAGAATAATCGCCCCTTGAGTCAGTCGTGTCTACTGATATATATATTGTGACTTAATCCAATTGAAGATCAGTCGATACAGTAGTTGGGTACTGGGCACTTGAAACGAAGAAAACAATATGTTGTTCAAAGCACTCGCTGTTGTTTTACTGGCTGTTGGTAAGTTTATTATCTCTTAAAAGAACATTGTAGTTTTTTTTTTACTAGTAAGTAGGTATACTATAATATTTTAAGAAGTCCTAATAGAAATTAGTGAATTTGCTCTGAAAGAATTTAATTTTTTTTGTTTTCGAGATAAAAGATACATAGGTACCTACCTAAGCAATAATATTTTTACATATATTTCTTTATAATATGGAATTAATTGTATATCTTCCTACTGCTACTACTACATAATGCATGCAATATTTGGATACATTAAGGAATAACTTTTTCTTTATCCAACTGAAATAAGTTTTCATCTTTAATTATGTACCGAATTTCTTATTTCGGCGAATATAATATGTAGGTGCCAACCCTAGAGTAGAGTCTAGCGAGATTCATTAACAAAGAGTATCAAATCCACATTTATTAGAACTATTTTCTTATCGACTTATCTACAATTTATCTATTTCTCTTACTTATGTTTTTGTAGATATACTTACTTAGGTATATCTACAAATAATTAAGGATAAAATACAACAATTTTATCGTGTTACAAACTTAGCTACGAGTATAATTTTCTTTAAAACATTAAAAAACAGACTTTAAAAACTGGATACTCGAAGTATAAAATAACTTAATAAAGATTTAATTAAATACAACATTGTATGAGGTTTGCATAAGAGGTGTATTAAATTATGAGTATTTTGAAGTCGCTTTTTTAAAACGTTTTTTTTTATTTTGTACTTGAAGTGTATGCAATAGGTTCTTCTGAAAATTGCAGTAGGATTTTTTAGGTTAAATCAGGTAGACTGTAAGATTTCGTTGCTTTTTATTGTCATATATTAAATAGATTTTTTGGAATGGAAAAAAGGGAATCGACTTCGAAAAAATGCTGTTCGAAACTCTATTTCACGTTCTTGTGAGACACTGAAATATCGTGGAGATCGTTTGTAAGCTTTGAATGTTAGTTTAAGACCCACTTATCGGGACACGAGTTAATACTTCATTATAAAAAATATTCAACCTATATGAAAACCCCTAAATAAGCCGTACACAAACTATACTTATATCATCCACGTAAACAAAAATATTCATAAAAACAACGTTTATAAAATGAAAACTACGGGGCCAAACTATGTAATTTTTTATGAGATCAAATGGCAAACATTCTGCATTAAACTAGAGTAGAATTGTGTAAATCGAATCATAAATCTTAGCGCAATCGGTATAAATACATAAAAAAACGATCGAATTGATCTCCTCCTTATTGAAGTCGGTTTAAAACTGATAAGACTGCAGGGAATGAATCACCCTAATGTTATAATACGTCATTTGACATTATTTGACATTATAAGATCACGATATATGATTGCTCTTTGCTGAAACGCTTCAAACATATCTGTTTATGAATAGCTTTCAGAATGAGTGATATATCTGACTTTATAATGTAGATATGGGGTCAAGAAATCCTCTCGGTCTATGGACTGTGTTGTAGTGGGCTGTGAGCTACATAACACAACATTGCTCGTCGTCCCCTCTTCCGGGACTTCTGGGACACGACATTTACCAATTAACCGCGTCATCTTTACTCCTGCCTTTTCTAATACGATTATTTAAAGAAATTGTAGTACAAAATCAATGTATATTTTTAGAACTCAGTAAAACTTACTTTTGTAATCAAAATATAAATATTACAAAACTTACAAACTTAACAAAAAACTATTAGGTACACATCATTTATACGTCCGTCAATATGTCATTTATAGACTTTGAGAGCTGTGTAAACGTCGAAAAAAAATAGACTTTAGAACTAACTAACTTTAACTAACCTCTATTTTGAGCAATTCACGCACACTAATACAAAGTGTCACACAAACCGCGAGAGTAAGACTAATATTCCTGGCCTGTTTTAATCGGTTGTCTAACAGCAAGAGACTCTATCTAGACGTAAAATTATCTAAGAACTAAAGTTTTGGAGATCACATCGTTGTAAGAGGAAAATAAGCGAAGAGCCCTTTTTTTCGTTTTAAGCAATATAGCTTGAAAACTGGCTGAGATTTGGTACATCATTCCTATTAACGAAATTATGTTGGTATTTATGTTTACATACATACATACGCTCATCATTCACATGACCAATATTGGTATCATTTGAATCAGCGATTAATAACCAATTCAAAGATTTAAGCTTCTGGCGGCGAGCATAATAGCTTATGTGAAATAACCAACGTATGTAATCAAATCAAATCAAAATCACTTTTTTCATGTAGGATAAGGACATTTCCTTAGTGTCATTACACTTATGAATGTCAAAAGTTTTCTACAAGTTTTTAACAAGAATTATATAAAAAAAAATTAACTACAATGACGCACAGGGAGTAGGGCTGCCAACCGTACTCTTAAATAGAGTATTATTCTCTATGTAATGTATGTATACTTTATAACTAAACATACTTTAATAATTACTTACTTAAGTAGACTTCGCTAGAATACTCTTTTTGCTAATAAACAAAAAATAAAAAAGACTTCTGTTGAACGTTAAAAAAATGAACAATTTTTTCACTGTTTTTATGAACTCGGGCGTTTCTAAACGTCGCGACGATCAGCCGCTTTTAAAATAGGATATATAATATAATAATAATAATAATAAAGCCTTTATTAATGATTTTCCATTTGATTTCTACATTTTAGTGTTAGTATGTTAGTACGGTTAGTCGACAAACATGATTATTTTATTATTTACTTTTATGTTAGTAAGTTATAATGCATGCACTATGTTAGTTTTCTTGATTATTTTCAAATGGATCCCAGTTGGGTAAAGGCCTCCTCCATACTTTCCATTCCTTTCTATTTTTTCCTTTTTCGAGCCAGTTAGTTCCGCCAATCTCTCTAATCTCATCGGTCCACCTTTTATGTGGTCTACCCACATTTCTCTTTCCTACAGGTCCCTTCCATGTTGTGGTTTGAATGGTCCATCTAGCGTCTGTTAGTCTGGAAATGTGTCCGGCCAATTGCCACTTTAATTTTAATGCTTGATTTAAGGCATCAGTAAATTTTGTTTTCTTCCTTATCTTCTGGCAATGTATCTTATGAATTTTTCTTAATTTAAGCATGCTTCTTTCCATTCCGCGCTGACATGTCCTAATTAAGTGTTGTATTTTCTTCGTAAACACCCATGTTTGGCAGCCATATAACAAAGTTGGATGAACACAGGTTTCCATTACCGTTTTTTTTAATTCCAAGCTGTAGTTTCCTTTTAAAATTTCCTACTGGTTCCAATATTTTTTCCAGGCTAGATTTATTCGTCAGTTTATTTCCTCTTCGTGACTTATTTTATTGAATAAATTAAATTAATTTAAAATAGGATATAAGTAATATTATTTAATTTTTTTTTTTAAATAATTAATTATTTGTATTTTTATTAACCTATGGTCCATTAAATCTACCCTCTGTGAAATCAGATATACTAGAGAAAATAAAAACTTATTAGACTTTTTCCCATTAAAAAATTTTTGACAACCCTAACAACGGTTGGTTAATTGCTCATTTATTCTATTCGTTATTGTACTCGTTTTTTCTTATATATGAATATTAATAATTGATTAACCCAAAGAATTGCTTGAAACTATGAGGTTATTATGGCTAAGAAGTAATATACAAATAAAATTTGAAAAACAAAATTTTATGATCGATGCGGGACTCGAACCCACGACCTCCGGCGTTCCGTGCCGGTGCTCTAATCAACTGAGCCAACCGTTCGAGTACCGCCTACTTATAAAATCTTGTATGCTTTGTTCAACTCTCAGGTTGTGGCAACAACTCTAAGAACTAATATAATATACGACAGTAAAACAATAAGACGCAATTCATACATTCTCTACCTATTTTAATAAATAACTTTTGAATATAAATATTTAATTTAAATAAACATTATAAGTACATTAATTAACATGACCTTTTAACACTAAGCTATTACTTATTATCTAAGCAAAACAAATACTCTCCTGATAAACATTAATGTTTAAATGTAAACAAATATGTAGGTACTTATAATGATGTAAAACGTTGGACGTAAACAGCTATTATTAAATATTCATCTTGACATAACATGGATATATACATCGAAATGATATTATGGAAAAATTTAATTAGTTAAGTGAACTATGTGTGTTTTTTTATGGTTACACTTAAGTAGTTTCAAGCTGTTTCCTAGACCCATCAGGGTAGAATTTAGTGACCTGTTTCTTCCTTAAGCATACTTAAACAAATAAAGAATAATTACATCGGGATTTCGAAAATCAATCCCCATTTCGATAGAAATAGGTAAAGAGAACTGTTAATCTCTGAAAGAATTTATTTTCTTTCTTTTTCCTCCCTTCGATAAAACTTTGTGAGCTATTAATTTGTGTGACAATGCCTTGCGTTCAGCCCTTGTATGCTCAGTCCGATTTGGTCAATGAATATCTACGCAAGTGTGTACAATACCTACTACCTATATTAAAATGTCAATATGTTGCAGGAGTCCTCGGAGAATACCAGATCACCGATGACCAGCGTCAGATGTTCAAGGATTACGTTAAGAAGGCGTGTGAGAGCAACAATGCTCCGGACAAAGTAGAGCAAGTTGAAGTAAGTTTTAGGCGCATAATATAACAAAAACCGTCAACCGTCCTTAAGGCAACGATAGCCTGAGAATACCTCAGTTGAGGGCACACATGCCTGTTGCTATGCAATGAAACCTTCAGTTGTTGTTGATGACTGCTGGACAAAGGCCTCCCGCAAAAATCTCCACGACGATCGGTCCTGCGCTGCCCTCATTTAACGTATTCCTGCGATCTTTACCAGATCGTCGGTCCATCTAGTGTCTACCAACACTGCGTCTTTTGGTCGCCATTCGAGGACAATTCTGGCTCACCGACCATCTGTCCGTCGAACTATGTGCCCTGCCCACTGCAACTTTAGTTTCGCAATCATTTGGGCTATGTCAGTGTCAGTTCTACGGATCTCCTCATTTCTAATTCGATCTCGCAGGGAAACTTCGAGCATAGCCCTCCCCATTGCCCTCTGAGCAACCATGAGCTTTCTCATCAGGCAGCTTGAGGACCTCGAATCATGAAATCTGGCGACTAATAACATAATCTATATACCTAAAGGTTAACAGTTGGAGTGTGAACTAAAATATTGGTGGCAAGTGTCTTTCCACGTCATAATGCTACAGTTTTCCTTGTTATTTGTTTAGTATTTGATTTTAAATAAAGTCTTTGTTCCGGTAATATCATAGAAAACTCGTCAATTAATGGTTCTCAGCCCCGTTTTCTACACCTGTTATATCCTATAGTTTGTGAGGCGATTTTTGAGTTAAGAGCGCTTGAATTCAATATCAAGTGGCCGAGAAAGAATAATGTCATGATTATTTTTGCATACAATTTAGGGCCAATAGGAACAAATAAGCTCTGGAGTCTTACATATTTAATTGTTGCAAATTACCTATTTTAACTATTCCGTACATAAGTAATCCGCCGTTGGAAAATAATGGATCCCCATTTCTTACTCGAAGTAACTGATGACTAGAACGACTTGAAATAAATTGCGTTTTTCAGACTGCTGCGAGAAACTTTATGGATTGTGTGAAAGGCCTATTCGATGCTGAAACTGTAAAAAAAGAAATAGAAGAAGCGAAACCTAACGGTGCTCTCGATGAAGTGTTCAAGAAGTAAGTTGATAGATGTACCAACTTGTCTCTAGGTAGATACCTCCTGGAGGTGCTGGTATATGTTATAAGACTACTAAACTGTCTACCTGATATAGTTTTATAACTTTCTTCAGACTCAGTATATACAGACGTATATTACAGTTATCTTTTCATAATATGTATTTTTACCAACGAAAAAGTCAGGGTGGTAATCTCATTATTAAAGAAAATAAATTATTATGCATCATGTATGATTGACACTAGTTTCAGTGGAAATTTCAGATTAAAATAATTGAAGACGATTAATTAATGAATTATGGAAATGTACCTACATTTAGTTTAATTGGACTTTCAACACTTAAACTCGTTATTAACTAAAATGTGTGTGTTATTTTCATAATATTAACCTAGAAAGAGGGTTTTTAGAAGACTTTCTGAATCTAAGAATAAAAAATATTATATTAACTGCTAATAAATTAGCAGAGGCAGGCGTTTCTACATATTACTTTTGTCCAATTAAGTCTTGTGTGGTTCTATTATTCAAATAAAACTTTTTTGAACGGCCAGGTACTGCGCGAAATCCCCTCAGCTGAAGACATGCATCAGCAACATGGCGGAAGGTATCAGCCCTTGCCTTGACCCATCCATTCGAGAGCACATCGGCGCCGGAAAGAGCGCCACAAATCAGCTGATTGACTTCGTGTGCTACAAGGACGGTGACAGAATTGCATGTAAGACGTAATTTTAAATTATTTTGGTCCTTCGAGTCCTTAAACTAACAAATTATTGTAAACACTTAATGTACTGAACGTTTTTAACAAAACTAGATACTTTAATCATTTTATTTGCTACTGTCTATTGTCATGATTCATTGTAGTTTGATTGTATGCTTAAATAAATATTGATGCCATACATCCGTAAAATAGATTTACTAATGAGGCTACTGTTGCAGTGACATGGATATAGATACATATGCCCAGCAGTTATTTCTTCTCAGAGCTTTCTTCATCGAATTTTGTGTTTCTGAATTTTATAAGAACACACAAGAAATACTAGTAAAATATCTTAAGAGTATTTAAGTCAACGTTTTTTGACAAATAGCAAAAGAAAAAATTGGCATAAAAAATAATAATAATAAGAATATAAATAAGAGCCAATATTCAAAAGCTAAGAGTAATTCGATAGTGGATTGGTTTGTAAAACTAAAGAACGTAGGTAGTGCCTTTCAAATAAACATATTCATGAATCATTTTTGAATGAGATTGTTACATAAAAAATGAGGATCAAATTTTGTCACGCAATGCGGCTTTGTTTTCAATCAAAAATTCTGTAAGAATAGTACTCAGGTAGCCTGGCTGGTATGTTTGTATAATTTTTATTGGATTTTTACTTTTTTTTTATATAAAAGTGGGCAAACGGGCAAGAGTGATGAGGCAACCGCCCATTGGCATTCGCAACGCCAGGGATCAAAAGATGCGTTGCCGCCATTTAAGTTGTATAGTACTAAGCTGGAGAATATTTAACAAGTTTACTTCGTAATTCGACCTTAGCTCAACATATTTTGAAAATTCAATGAGTATCATGAAATGTATTCTGATCAAATAGTAAATAATTTTAGCATGTATAAATTATAACTGCTATAAAGATTGTTTACTTACCTTGGTATATCTTTAGTTAGGCATGAGAGCGTAAGCATTGCGTTTATTAGATTTTTTTAAAGTGTTTCTTACCTATCCATCTGAGCTTGTAAGTTATGATATATTACAATTTTTTTTTTCAGTATTCATCGCAGAGGAAGGACCAGAGTGCTTCAAAGAGAAGTCTGGAGCTCTCCGTACATGTGTCAATAAACTCAGGGAAGAAATCAAAAGCGTTGAAGAAGCCAAGAAACTAACTCTTGAGGTACCAACGTTATACTATTTAACAAGCCCGATTTCAATTTTGTATTCAAAGGTAAAAGATTGGATCACGCATAAAAATTATAGGTTTCCGCGGCGCCCTGGGATCTGAAAAATTTATCCCAAATTGGTTCATAAACATGCTAACGATTTAAAAAGATATCCCAAATTAGTCTTCTACAAACCCTAGATTCTAGGGCCTAGAACATTGGAAACTTTGTCTAAATTGTTGATTGTATTATTTTGCGCGGCAGCCTCTTGTATTTTAAAAATGATTTTAATTCGTTCACAGTACCTACCACCGAAAACCGTGTCAACAATTATCCATATTGTTGAAATTATAATTTTTTAACGGCGGCCATATTTGATTTTAATAACGATCATAAATTCGTTCTCTACTGCCCTTGAAAACGGTACATTTATCCATATTATTGAAATTAAAATTTAGCACGGCGGCTATCTTGGATTTAACAAATAATTCCGAATTCATATGTACCCAATAGCGTACTGGGGATCCTTGGAAATGATTCTCTTTTATTTCATAGCTTTCTTTTACTATCATTCGTTACATGTGGACCCAACCAATAATTCGTATTTCCTTCGGGAACTCTTAATAATTACGGGATAACAAGTGCCTATTTTCATTTTTTGTATCCCTGAAAATGAGTGCATACTTAAGATTTCATGCTGATCGGTTAAGTAGTTATTGCGTAAAAGAGTTACAACAAAGAAACTCACATTTGCCTTTATAATATTGCTCGCTGACCCGACAGACGTCGTTCTATTCATATTAAAAAAAAACTCTTGTGGGTGGAATTTTGTGTAATCCGTTCATAGCTAACCTCTACTTCACGAAAGGAATATTTCTACCAAATTTTAAGTCTCTACCGCCCACACCTTATGGTTCCAGAGATATTGTGATGATTCAATACATAGGTGGAAATCTCTTATTTATATTATTACTGAGGATTAAATTGGTGATAATATTTATTTGTTTTTCTATCTAGCAAAAATGTGGCAAATTCGATGAAATGACCCAATGCGTGGTAAAGGCCCTCGAGGAATGCTCCAGCCCAACACCCGGAAACATGGCGGAGTCCCTCTTCAAATACGTCAGAAACGAATCACCTTGCAAGGTATTTATTTGACTTACTTGCCTTCTTTACTTTATAGTCTTTCCTTTTTTAATAACTTTTGCTTTGTCAATCATCAACGGACGAAAGTGGGGGTCATTGATTGAGTATTTATCATACAAGGGACTAATAATTTAAACGTGGAATCATATCAGAATGTATTATTTAATGTGGATTTTTGCCACACTGATTTTTTTGAAGTGGATTAAGTTCACCATTGTTATTTGTATGAGGACAAGGACTTATAATACCCAAAAGGAATGAATTTTACATTTATCAAACAGTTCACCTTTCGTAATACCTTAGCAGTGCGCAGACGAAGGTCATGACTCTATCCCAACCTTCAAAATGTATAGTTATTTACCCTCTTACTCTGTATATCTGTACATCATTATGAGGTTAAAAAAACTAACTTATTTGTTTCAGAAAAATTAAATCGGCGTTAACATATAATAGTAGCAGTAAGTGGAAGACTGGCAACATCAGTTCCATTAATTTATCACGAAATTAAATAAATAACATTTGTTTACTTATAAATTCTTTTTATTTTTAATATTTATTCGTCCACCAAAATATATATTTACACATTAATTTGATGTTCACACATATTTCACATGAATAGATATAACGCTGATCTCTAAGTCAGTATAGGTAGTACCTATTATTCGTTAGAAATCTAAGAACCTTCCCACATTTAACGGAGTGAAAGGAAATTTAAGAATTACAAATTATAACTCTCAGTGTCTTCCCTCTTGACTTTTAAGAATTATAAAGTATAGCTCCAAAACTCGTCCAATATTTAACGGAGTGAAATGAGTTTATAAATTACTTAGTATAATTCAGAGAATCTTCCCACATTTAACGGAGTGAAAGAATCTTTAAAAATTACATAGTATAGGTAACTCCAAGAATATTCTCACATTGAACAGAGTGATACTTATCAGCCTTGCCTATCAGTCATACCAATATATTTTCGGTAACAGTAGTCGCTGGACGTCACACACTAAAATCGTCACTGATGATCGTCCATGACTGAATTCGCTGAACCAGGAGTTGAAATAGCTATTAATTCATCACAAAATGCCAACTGGAGTCTCTGGCAACCTTATTGTTGGTTTCTCTTCATTTCATTCAAAATTAAAATGGCGCAAATATATTTTCACAAGTTAAATTCATTGCACTGCCGCCACACAATTTTCAAAACGACGGCAGAATTTAAAAACACATTACAATAAGACGAAACTTAAATCTTCCAAAGGCTGGGATAAACACATTTACAATGGCGGTGTATAGCCGACAAGACGACTACAACTAGTTAAGGTAAATTTAGTCTTTTGTACAATACCGTTCACTTGGTTAATTCTACGTATGTATATAGCGGTATAGATTTACCCCCTTATTCATAATAGTCTGCTAACTTAAAGCATTGCTAATTCTTGTTCTGTCTTCTTGTATTGACCTAAGTCAGAATGAGAAAAAACGCTCCTTAGCGACTGTTTTAAGTTAGCGGACCATTATGAATAAGGGGGCTATTATTGTCTCGGGGATTTAAGGCCATCTAACTTCCGCTTCCAGCTGGTGATAGGGACCAGAACGGTCTTTCCAGCATTTTACCCCTTGAGATATGATACTAGGAGCTTTCTGTATAAGTTACGATAGTGCTTTGCCTGTCGATTCGAATCATTATCACTAGATCATCAGCGTAAACTTGAGTTTCATTCATCCATCTTCCAAAGAAGCTCATCAATGACGAGGGTCCATAGATTACGTCTCCTTGCGGATATACCAGTGGGGGCTCCTTTGTACAGGATGCCGGCTAGATTATGGGTACCACAACGGCGCCTATATCTGCGGTGATGCAGTAACCGTTTCCGTGCGGATGATGCCGCAGGCACCATTTAAATCTTTTACGAATGGCGTATGGTGCCTGAGAGGATACATAATGTCAACTTAAAAAGTTCTAATAAAACGACATTGACAAAAAATCTATGTATATAAAAGTGTCTTTATTTGTCACCCATATCATGCCTACAGTGTTCGTTTCAAGTAATTTCGTGAATTTGCAGATTTCAGGGATTGTCGACCTTTTTTAACAAACATTCAATATTATGTTTCGTGCGAATGCGAATGTCAAAAACATGCGAATATTCTCGAATGCAAATATTCGTTACACACATAGGTACATTTATTTAGCGTATGTTTTTAAGTGGATAATAAATTGAGGGTAGTATTGACGAGTGACTGTAAATAACATTTTTTAAGTGTCAAAATTAAATAATTTGGGTTCTATCCTTATCCTTGATCCTTGGGTTATTTCCTTCAGGTCCCCAATCGTTATAAGTTGGTGAGTTTTCATAAATCTCGTCATCGTCGCATTGAGTTTCTGATTCGAAAATATATTTAATTTTTTTCTGGGTGACACTAAAAAGAAATATCAAAATTTTTAAAATACCTAACCACTTTTCACATTCTTGACGAAGTCGTAATTAGGTACATATATAGAGAGATAATATTTAATAGTAAGACGCAGAGATCAAAAAATTTTAAGAACTGTTTGCTCCTTTTCACCGAAATTTTATAAAAGAAAGAAATGATTTTGGATTTAATGTCATTTTGTTACAGGGAGACCCCAGGAATACTGGAATATATACCACAATATAACTCAAATTGTATGTAAACATATTTTATAGTAACGTAGACAAATAAATCCATAAAATTATGCAAAAAGGTTTAAAGCACCTGTTAGAAATTTCACACTTACCTTCCATTTCTATATTAACACACAGAATAACACTTTTCAAAACACTGAACGAATTTACCGACCGCTTACGTTCGATTTTGAGTTGCAAGTGACCTTTTAACGAGAGAATCACGAGTAAAAGCTAAAAGTCGCATTTCATGGCGGATGATTCCCTAGGGGCATCAATAAAGTCTCTGGCGCTTGGTGCCCTAGAGGCATCACGAAATGTTTGTTTGACGCCAGGCGCAAAAATTTGTTAAAAAGACCTCCGCACGGAATCGGGTAATGTGTAAGCATTAATGTGCTTCGGTCTGATGGGCGCCGTAGCTAGTGAAATTACTGGTCTCATCTTAGGTCTCAAGGTGACGAGCGCAATTGCGGTGCCGCTCATAATTTTTGAGTCTTGCAAACATCCTGAGCGGCACTGAATTGTAATGGGCAGGATGTATCAATTACCATCAGCTGAACGTCCGGCTCGTCTCGTCCCTTATTTTCATTAAAAAAAAAACCTTTGGTGTACTCCATGTAGCTTCAGTCTATCCTATCGATCCATCTGACTGTAGTAGTGTCGGCCATCTGATCGGCTGCCCTTATGGGAGTTTAAGAAATGCTCCTTAAAGTCGAGGAAGGTGCAAATTGAAATTAGTTTGTTCTCAAGTGTAATGTAGCACCTTCAGTATTCAGGCCTTAATTTTGTGCCTGCAGTAAGCAGAGCGCTTCCTTAACACTAGAGGATTCGCTCTCTGGGATGGAGGTAGTGGCCGTTTGAGAATTTGGAAGTTTGTACTCGTCCATAATGGAAAGCTGCACCTCCGGCCACGCCTTTAAATTCTTACTTCCTTCACTCTTAACAGCACTCAACATTCTAGTCAGGATTAAAAAAATAAAATAATTTATAAAATTCATTTTTATTTGGCAACACCAAATTATCACATAAGCCATTAGTTATTTATTTAATATTACACCACATTGTGAAACAATCTTATGACAACTTATTACAAACAACTATTTTTAGGAATGTACTAGAGAGGCTCACCTAAAGACAATCAACGAACGGGGTGAACTGAGACTAACCCCCTTATTCATAATAGTCTAACTTAAAGCATTGCTAATTCTCACTCTGTCTTCTTCAATAGGCCTAAGTCAGAATGAGAAAAAACACTCCTTAGCGGCTGTTTAAAGTTAGCGGACCATTATGAATAAGGGGGTAAATAATTGGTTATCATCAATTAACTTCACCTATCAGTAATTTAAATATGTATAAGTAAACTTACTGAGCTCATAAATTTTTTGGCACGCATAGCTACATACTATATTATACTCACATAGGATCACTTGTCTAAGCAATTTTTTTTGAAGCTATACTTCTTTAGGCGCGTTATGAAAAATACTAATACAAAAGTAACAGTTTGAAGTTGGTTCTTAAAAAATTTCTGACGTTTGCATCATTCGTTATTTTTTTTGGTTTCTTCATCCATTATTAGGACAGGCAAAGGGTTCAAGCCCATACAGCCGTATTCATTATATAATAATTAATTGACAAAGCTATCTTTCCAAGATTTTTACAAAATTATTCTTTCTAAAAACGTAGAATAGCACGAGGAATAAATCATTTTAATGATTTTTGTTCCGTTAGGCCTAAGAAGTATAACTTCTTGCGTGCATACATAAGTACACACACACACACTTTTTTGTGCTTTTGACTTGTATAATTTAAATAAATACACAATAATAAGTTGGGTTATATTATCAAGTAACTCTGTTAGACCATTTCTCATAATTTTATAGTTATTTAAAAGCGATACGTGCCAACACGACAGAAAATGACACGCGTATTATTGCCTATGATTACTTCCAAAACCGGTAGAAGTTAAGGTTAAAATACACCCCGCTTAAGTCAATCATTGAATTGTATAAAAATATCACATAAAATCTGCGCTTACCTAGATAAAAGCATAGAAATTTCTATACTACAGATATTGTATCTATTAATTACGTAGATTATAATTTGAGCAAATTGTAATGCGACTAAGAAACTGGACTATTAATTATTAAAAACATACAGTTTTATTCCGGAAAAAAAGAAGCCACAAAATATTTATTCTACATGTTATTTTAGAGTTTATTTAAAGCTTTGTAAAAGTTGCACATATCGCCTAATTCATAACAAAACGCTTATCGAAAGGTGTAAAACTTTACTAGTTAAAACGTGTTTTAAGCCTATCGATCGTCCGTATTCATAATCGTTTGATACACCTCTGATAACTAATACGGACTCTATAGTACGTAATGTTGCCATTCCGTACAAACATGATTTTAACTGATTTAACGAGGAATTATCTATGGAAACAGACATCTTTTCGATGTCAATGACTTGTTAATTGTTAAAAGCTAATAACAGCTTTGAACTGACTGACGTCGAAGAACAAACGTCAAATACGAGACAGCTGATCGAGGTCGGCCATGTTTTTTCTATCGAGTTCTTAAAATAGGTTTACCATTAAAATTAGAAAACAAATTCTCTAAGCTTGGCGGTCTACCTAAACGTGACATTGGCACACTTGT
Organism: Leptidea sinapis; assembly: GCF_905404315.1. Taxonomy (NCBI): domain Eukaryota; kingdom Metazoa; phylum Arthropoda; class Insecta; order Lepidoptera; family Pieridae; genus Leptidea; species Leptidea sinapis. Next base: position 5,143,681 of record NC_066309.1, on the reverse strand, counting down.
GATAAAACTTCCACAGAAGCCACATTAGGAAGAATAGAATAGGTTTATAGATGGGTCCTAGCTACTATAAGTCATGTCAGCTTTTTCGAAGAGATAATGAGCGTTATAGCTCAAATAAGCGATTATGAATACCATTTTTTAATCAAACACCTTTAAGCCATGTTTTTAAACCTCCGATAAGTCGTTATGAATAAGACCGATGTATAATATTAGCTGGTTTATACATATTTTTCTCGAAACAATTTTAAAAAGAATTATTTATGAATAGCCATTTTCATATTAATTATTATCCATCATCGACTTTCAAGTTCGATACAAATTCAGTTGAAAAAACTTGATTAAAATGGATCTTACAATTGATTATTCAAGCTACCTATTACTACTTACGATACTCGTTATTAGCTGCCAACCCACTATACATATTATTACCAAATTCATTTTTTTTTAAACCCAAATTCATTTTATTATAATTGATGCATTAAATAGATGCCGTTTTTAATAAACTGATGAAAACTACACATACTTCAGATAGAATAATACACATACAGTTATGGAATATATTATGAAAGCCAAATTACGAAAATAAATATGATTTCTTTAATGATAAGATCACTAACTACTAACATTATATTTATTTTGCTTCGAGGATTATTTGGACTTAGTTCCAAAAATGTTCCAAGCCACTTACATCACATTTTAAGGAATTCGTGTTTAAAGTTGAATAAATGTAAGTGTATTCATCTAAAGAGTGACAGTAGGGCTGCCATTTTTTGTCAGTACGTTAATATGAATCACGTGACTTGTGTTAACTCAATTTCGACATGGTTGTGGTTTGGAACGTTTTTCTGGAATTACGGCCATTTCAGTTCCATAATAGACATCTTTACGATGTAAAATGAAACAAGTGTGACTCTTATCAAGTCGCAATAAAAAAAACCGGTTACCATCAAGCAATTTAATTAATAAATTTTACTGTAACGAAAAAATGGCGCAAGTTTGGTTTCATGCGCCCATTCTTCTCAAGTCTGAAAATATATGGCCGTATATTTTAAAATTGAAATACCGGGTACTTAAGCCCCCTCGAAGTATGGTAAATATACTGTTATTCGTGCTAATATTGTTCAAAAATTACTATGGTAATAATTACAAAAGCTATTCCATTAATTCTACTTAATACCAGCTTCTTACGATAGTAATAATAATATAAAACGATAATTTATTGCACGCCTCGAACACAAAGCGGCTAGGTTGTGCTTTATAACCGCCCTGTCAAGGTCACACGATTTCCACTCTTTAAACTGCCTATAGTCCAGTCATTATAGTAACTTCACCTCGGAATTCGCGATACCCAGCTGTAAGTCTGTAAATACTTGTATATTGACACCCTCAAAGTTGTCTCAAAACCTACACATAGGTAGGATGGACGCAACTATTAAATTTCAAGGTCAAAGGTAACAAAAAACCAGTTTTTTGCGCTTTTTTTGTATCTCATTTCCAATATAATAGTTAATAAAAATTGACAAATATTTATAATCATTGATTTATCAATTGTTCATCAACTATATATGGCGCGTTTTCGACCGGAGGCACCGGTTGACCTGAAGTGATGCTGTGACCGCGCGCTCTATGCACTCTTTCTCGAAAACGGTTCACCGTATAAAAATTTTTTTCAAACAAAATTTGTAGAGAATTTTGTATTCTACAATATTGATAATAAAATAAAATAGCAAAAAAACCTATAGGAAATGAGATATTTACAAAAAAAGCCCAAAAAAACCGATTTTTGTGTTATACAAGTATTTACAAACTTACAGCTGGGTATCTCGAATTCCGAGATACTTACCTAATTTAAGCTTAAATAACTGGACTACTATTTTTCTTCTATTACTCTTACACATTATAAAAAGCACATCAAAATAAAGCTGAGACACTAATGAATAAACCCGATACTTTTTTTAAGTTGTCGAATACGTATTAATACAAAAAAAATTCATTAAAAAAATTTATCGTGGACTTGCATTAGTCTGTGGTTCAAAAAAACGGCGTGGTATGAATATCTCGAGAACGACTTGACTAAAAGACTTAATTTTTTTTTTCCAAAATTTTCAGAATTAAGCATAGAAGGTTCCTTTCGAAAATCACTACTGTAGGCCTTCTCGTTTTTTTTTTACATAAATGATTAAAACTGGCAATTTTACATGTAAACAAGCACACACTGTCGCCATTTTTCATTAGGAATTTTGAAATTAAAGTTTAAAAAAAATATAGCATGAGCGTTCGAGGCGTGCACTTTTGTATTTTCCAATTTATTTTAAATAGAAACACGACAATCTTACTTACACTAGATGGAAGCATATATTTGGCAAATCGTTGGCGATATGCTATTTCTAACGTGATATGTTCGACGGCAAAGCTCACTACGAGGTAATGATATTATATATCCAAAACTGTTATAACTTCACATAACTATTATATTATTAACTGTTATAAAAATAAGACTTTGTATGGAAAAAAGAACGACACTCAGTTTAAAATCATTAAATCGAATTATTTATGCAACTGTTGTGTAATATGGGGTATTAAAACACGAATGTGGATTTATCTCACGAGGCGAAGCCGAGTGTGATAATAGTATCACATGAGTGTTTTAATAACTAATTATCAACAGTTGCATACAAGACTTTATCTACACCCAGAATATGAATCCTCTAAAAGATTCTGGAACAGTTAGCTTACTGCTAACATTAAAACACCAGTCCTAGTAGTAACCTAATATCATTAATAATTACTGATTATATACAAATAAACTAAGTATTAATGAAACAATTATTTATTTTAGTAGTAATTTACATTTTGCTTAGTGCATTAGTAAAAATTCAGTCGAATATTCAGCGTTTAAAATGAATCGCTCATTTTTTGTAAACAAAACAATAAAAATATCGAAGAAAAATGGCGGATATTCGAATAACCTCCTTTTTTTACGGCGCGCGACGTTCTGGTAGTGTGGAACGCGAGTAAACGAAAATGTTCTTTTTTTGAAATTCATACAGAATACAGATACCACGCATCGAGAAATAAGAATGTGGCTGTCTGTTGAAACTCTTTGCGCATGAAGGGATAAAAAAAAACATAGGAGTGTTGTTATGAAATTCAGTACAACATTACAACACTCTTTTGGATGATGTAATGGTTATTAGAACATTGTGTGTTTTAATGTTGGCAATAAGCTAACTGTTTCAGAATCTTTAATAGAGGATGTAAAGCATGGGTGTAGATAAAAATTATACTAATGTCAAATACTAGCTGCTTTCAATGCTGAAATATTATTAGGGACATCATACACGCAAGAACTTGGAATTAACTTACTTTTTTAACTTATAATTATAACCACAACCGGTTCAATGCTCCTAAAATAAAATCAATATAGAAATATTAATATTTTTATAGCACAACTCTTAGATTAAGGATTGGTCTCCGCTGCGCTCCAACTAGATACCATAGGCGTTGTCGCAAAATGCGGCAACTAATACTACGCCCCAGCGGGAGTACTCTAGCCAGTATCCAACAATGTGTGACGTTGACGTGCGACATGCTCTGTTAAACTTTGCTAATAATTGAAACCAAAATGCCGGGTTGCGAAGTAAAACTTTGCAAAAATTAAACTACTAGAAATAAGAAAGACACTGGGATTACATATTATCAGTAAGTATTTTGTATTTTATTAATCTCAATGTAAAATAACATGCGTATATTAATAATTAATATAATATATATTAATAATATTAATTAATAATTAATAACATAAATATATTATTAATTTTATAGATGTCATTGAGTGTCAAAATGCCACGCACACACAAGCATCTAATAGTTGCCGTAATAAAAAAGCTATTGTTCTTAGGTAGTGCGGTATCTAGTTGGAGCGCAGCGGAGACCAATCCTTAATCTATGGCACAACTTCTATTGACAGAGCAGTACAAAACCATTTGACTTTCATCCCTGTCCCTTGCGTAATATGCTATGGAAGGAGTCAAAAGGATTGAAGTAAATACTTGACAAAATATTTTACAAAAAATGCGTCGAATACATATTCTTTTTAAATTCATTGGAAAATAGGCGAAGATATAATAACATCTTAATTCACCACGAATTCATTGTTAGGGCCCTAGCACACGGCGTATTTTAAACGCGCAGACGACGGGCTTGCAACGCACGTATACGCTCTTCAAACGGGATTTGAACGCAACCTTGTTACTGCGCGTATTCTGGTACTACTATTCAGACGCGATGTAAATATTACATAGGGCACACAATAAATAGTTATTTATGCAACTGTTGTGTAATAAGGGGTATTCAAACACGAATGTGGGTGATAATAGTATCACATGACTGTTTTAAAACCTAAGTATCGACAAGACGTTATCTACACCCATCATATGAATCCTCTATAAAATATTCTGAAACAGTTACTTACTGCTAACATCAAAAAATCCAGTCCTCAACCATTACATCAACCAATAGAGTGTTATTATGAAAACGGATGATGTAATGTTGTACTGAATTTCATTACAACACTCGTTTGGATGATGTAATGGTTATTAGGACATTGGGTGTTTTAATGTTGGCAATAAGCTAACTGTTTAAGAATCTTTAACGGAGGATTTAAAGTATGGGTGTAGATAAATATCAAAGCACGGTTCGGGCGGTGCGGTGGCGCGACGGCTTCACACGAGCGTTTGTATCGCGTTTTACTCGCGATCGCGCGTTTAAAATACGCCATGTGCTAGGGGCATAATACAAATATAATTTTACAACATGACCCAGTTTTGAATTACGAGTTCCTTATCTTGAGAATGGTACATTATCCCGGTCGTTCCCAATAGCAATTAAATTACATGAGAGCTGTTATAATAAGCGCAGTCAGAGAAATGCTGCTTACTACAATTCCATTAGCTGAATTAGGATCCTTCTTTTCATCCTGAAAAAAAAAACGTTCTTAAATTATTTGTTTTTTCTGTGTTATTTATTAGGTAGGTACAAAACAATTAACAATTGAGGTATTTCGTTATTCTTAGTCAAACAAAAAGTTTTATTAGTGACAGGTTTTAAATTTTTTTGGGTTATTTATAGTGTCTTTGAACATAATTAACTTAAATAAATCTGATATTAAATTAATAACTTCAATTAATTTATATGTACGTAATGAATAAGTTTATTAAATAATTCGCTTTTTTCTTGAAGTTACTTCAAACAATGGGAACTAAGCTGCTTATAGAGATATAGCATGAACTAATGCGTATAAAATATTGTTATTTCATAGAACTGCTTGTCTAGGAAGAAACCATACGCAATAAATAAAATTAATCCATTATTTTATTTAATAAGTATACGTCACTCATCAAAAACCACAGAATAAAAACACACCCAACAGTCACAATGTTTCCCATTCCATTTACAAAATACATCCACGAAGACGTCCACTGCTGGACGAAGGCCTCCCTCAAAGATCGCTATGACGATCGGTCCTGCGCTGCCCTCATCCAACCTACTCCGGCGAATTTGACCATACGTCGGTCCATCTTGTGGGGTGTTGGGGGAGGGGCTACCAAAACTACGACTTCAGGTACATGGTCGCCATTCGAGGACTTTACTGTCCCAACGGCCATCTGTCCGTCAATTTATGTGCCCTGCCCACTGTCACTTCAGTTTCGCAACCATCTGCACTATGTCAGTGACTTTGCTTTTCCTATGGATCTCCTCATTTCTGATTCGATCTCGGAGATGGAGAAGGCTATGGTCAAAGAAACTCCAAGCATAGCTCATAGGCCCATAGTAAGGGCCCACGTCTGCGTTCCGTATTTCGTCACTGGTACACAGGTACTATAGATATTATTTAACGGGACAGAAGACACTATATACTTACTAGGAAAAGCAATTATTTTTATAAAAAAATAACGTGGACAAGTGCATGTCCAACTCGCTATACAAGTGATGAAATATCAACAATTTTTCTTAAATCCTACTAATATTATAAATGTGAAAGTTTGTATGTCTGGATGTATGTTTGAACTTCATTAACGCAAAATCTACTGAATAGATTTTGATGAAACTTTACAATAATATAGCTTACACACCAGAATAACAAATAGGCTATAATTTATAAAACTATCATGTGAATTATACAAAATATAAAAGAAGTGTGATTGTTACTAATGAATACAACTAGCGCCATCTCTTATCACCTAGCAAGATCAATACAATGTGTATGGCAAAACAACGTTTGCCGGGTCAGCTAGTATTATTATATACCTTATAAGAAAACTTGTAAAGACTTATAACGTTTACGTTGTCATATTATTTTGGCGCTTATGAGGCCTTTCCCAGATTCAATAATTCTAAAAATTATGGGCGGGAGACAGGCGGGAGATTAAAAGTATAATAAAATAACCCACACGTATGGGTTTGATAAAAAAGAATTTTTGAGTTTCAGTCTAAGTATGGGGAACCCCCAAGATTTGTTTTTTTTTTTTTTTTTTTTTTTTTGTGTGAAAATCTTAATGCGGTTCACAAAATACAATACCTAATTTCAACACTATAGTTCTTATAGTTTAGGAAAAAAGTGGCTGTGACATACAGACGGAGAGACATGACGAATTTATAAGGGTTTCGTTTTTGCCATTTGGCTAAGGAACCCTAAAAATGAGGAGTTACAACTAATTCCACCTGCAAAACTTAAGTAATTGTAACGAAATTTTAGAAACCAAATGGGAGGGATATATTCTATGTCGGATTGTTTTCCGCTTATTGTTAGTATACAAATTAGGTATATAATCAGTTCGCGGCCTATTTTATTAAGCCTTATATAAGGCACCATTTGAATTAATCTAGCATTTGCAAAAATGATAATATTGATCTTATTTGACATATACCAGTGGGAGGCTCCTCTGCACAGGATGCCGACAAGATTTTGGGTACGACAACGGCGACTATTTCTGCCGTGAAGCAGTAATGTATAAACATTACTATGTTTCGGTCTGACGGGCGCCGTAGCTAGTGAAATTACTGAGCAAATGAGACTTAACATCTTATGTCTCAAGGTGACGAGTGAAATTGTAGTGCCGCTCAGATTTTTAGGTTTTTCAAGAATCCTGAGCGGCACTGCATTGTGATAGGCAGGGTGTATCAATTACCATCAGTTGAACGCCTTACGTAGGTTAACCATTGTGTTCCTCCATGACGTGCTAAATTGTAATGAAGTGAATCTAATTGGAGGGCAACGGAGACCAATCCTAAATCTAATTCTTAATTTACCCATCTGTTAAAGGTCATTTTTACTGTTGACCAATCAGAACAAAGCATTTAGAATATAAAATAACACTATTTTACAATATCCTCGGACATAAATCTACAAAACACATTTTTACACATAATATAAACATTGCTCGGTTTCCGCAGCCCCTTAAGCAAAGCACACAATAAATCCAAGCCACACATCACTTACTCTGACGTGAGGAGTGCGTCTCTTCTTTACCTATGCACATCAAAAATTAAATTAGTTTTGTACGATAAAAAGTTTCCCTTGTAATAAAATATAATTTTTATACAACTTCATCGAAAAATAAATTTTAACTCAAAAGTTTCGATTCTACATTTGCGCAGTCAAAATACTTGCCACGGACTAGTAAAAAAAGAAGGACTCCGCGCCGTGATATTAGCAAGTGAAGCACCTGTATGCTAGTGTGTGTGCGGTTACGGGGGATACCAGTTAAACAATTTTTTCTCCCTTAAATAATCATATATCCACAAATACTTATATAGTATTGTTTTACACACTTTTTCACAACGCACGACGGCATTTTTAAAATATTTTATTGCGACGCAAACTGATCTGTCACAGACGATGGCAAATCTCATAATGGTGGCCGATCGGCTTGTATCAGTGTGAGTGTATGCGTGGGGCTATGTATTTACACGTTTACCGGCTTGTTTTGGTGCCTCGCTGTTATGTAAGGTGACACGGGGTCCTTATTTTTTTACTCGTCCGTGCTACTTCCAACCCAGCTTACCTTTTCAATATCTACCTACACCTTTAAATCCATATCGTTTTGAATTATAAATTATATAGATATATAATATACAGCGTGGCGCTATTATTAATCTTAATATTATTATTATTATAACTTAATCGTAAAAAAAATAATTTAAAGTAAATTATTAAAATTTTCAAACAAACATAAATATATTTAGGAAACAAAATTTAAACATCCCTACGTGGCACACGGCAAGAAGTAAGTGTCAGTACCTACGCTAGCCCGCGGCTACTAGATTTCTTACAGATGTCCCGAAATGATTTTATGGAAAATTGATTGATTTAGGTGAATTATGTATTTTATTTTTGAATAATTTTTATGATATAACGGTTAAGCAGTTCTACCTGTGTGTTTATTTAATGTCGCCATTGTAGTAGCGCTACGCTGTACATTCTTATAATTTTAATAATATTTTGCAAAAAAAAAAGAAATATTGAAGTAGGCGTTACTTTGCGGAAATCCATAATTACTTATACAAATGATTTAAGTTTTCTTTAGTGTTAAATCCGCCAATATTTGTTTTTAAACAATTCGACACGTGGTTCGAATTTCGTGAGTCTCGTGCCAGATTTTGGCGAGACAACACGTCCTGAGGATGCCTCGTGTAGAGGCGAAACACGTGTCGAATTGTTTAAAAACAAATATTGGCGGATTTAACACTAAAGAAAACTTAAGTCATTTGTATATTTTGCAAATATAATTAAATAATTGGGCACGGGGATGGGCGCTGGTGTGGGACGCTACTTGCGTCGACACTCTGGCTCCTTCTCATGTCCAAGTTACGTCAGTTGGTGCTGGGACTGCTGCTTCGACTGCCGAAGACAGCAAGCGTCGCAAATATGTTGGTCTCAGTGAGTCATACATCTTTGTGCCGTTTAGTGTCGAGACGCTTGGCCCGTGAAGCCCAGAGGCGTGGAGAATGTTCAAAAGACTATCTTCGCGCCTCAATAAGGCTACTGGAAACCCAAGCGCTGGCAGCTAATTCGGTCAACGGATCAGCCTTGCTATCCAACGCGCTAATGCTGCTAGTATTCTTGGTACGCTTCCACGTAATGATAGTTTTAATTTTATGTAGTCATAGTATTGTAAATAAGATTTGTTTTGTTTGAATAATTAAATAATTCTTTATAATATTAAAAATAAATATAACTCACAATCATGTCTCTGCACGGAGTCGCCTTGAGGACGAACTTGAACAGAGCTTCCACAATATTGGCAGAAGTAGGGGCGGAGCAAGTCTCAAGAGCAGACACTACACACTTCTGCAGCTCGATGTATTTCGTGCATTCTCTTTTCTGTAAATTTTTAAACAATCTGTAAATCATACTGAAAAGGGGTGCACTTAGATATATATATATATATATATATATATATATATATATATATATATGTATTAGATGTTATGATAAAAATATTTATTTACTTAAATTCAAATATTTATATGCAAAATAGGATTTAAAATCACTTATTGAACGTCAAAAACTACCACCCATTCGAAAGAGACTGCCTCAGACCTGAGAAGAATGGGCGCAAGAAACTCAACGGGCTTTTTTTATATAAAATATGGATTACAATGTGATATCGTACAATAAAAATTTATAATTAAAGAGCCTGAGGGTGTTCGCTTAATCCCCATCCGAGGTGTCATTAAGAAAATCGTTTATGCTATAAACTTTCCCACACAAACGTTTTTTAACACTTTTTTTTAAATTTCGTAACACATTTGTTTTGTACATTTTCTGGGATCATGTTGTAGAAGCAATGTACTAAATTAATCTATGACACGTTAAATAACTTTAATTATTGGTTGTACTGTTTTTTTTAAGAAAATAAGGGACGAGACGAGCAGGACGTTCAGCTGATGGTAATTGATACACCCTACCCATTACAATGCAGTGCCGCTCAGGATTCTTGAATACCCAAAAATTCAGAGTGGCACTAAAATTGCGCTCGTCACCTTGAGACATAAGATGTTAAGTCACATTTGCCCAGTAATTTCACTAGCTACGGCGCCCTTCAGAACGAAACACAGTAATTTTTACACATTACTGCTTCATGGCAGAAATAGGCGCCGTTGTGGTACCCATAATCGTGAATACGCGGATCTGAACTATTAATCGGTTATGGTTAAAATCGTTGCTCGGACCGGCCCTGTAATGATTATAGACGAATGGTACCTAGTGGTCTTATTGAAAAAAGAATGAATTGTGAATCCTCAATTATAAACCGCTGGCCTATCTTCCACATTTATATTATATTATCTTTTAGCAGACCGTAATTAGTCATAGACAAAAGATACAAATTATTGATTGAACAATAGATATCGATTAATAATTTTGGTTATACTTTTAAATAAATAAACAAACAAATAAATAAATCCTTTATTTTGCTAGAAAACATGTAACAATGGGTGTAAATAAATAGTTTTAATGTATCAATGTTATCGGCCATTTCTGGCATGCAAAATTATTATTAACAAAATTTTAGTATTATTAATTATAATTAAAATTAACAAACTCTATATTTTAAGCACTTAGGTCAATTTATGGAATAAAAACATTTGTCTATAAGCCATGTAAAAAGATCCTTTTTAAATCGTTGGACGGGTAATACGCGTAAGCTTGGAGGGAGTTTTAGGTATATCTTTTCTGTACCACTTTTTTAGACTTACTTACGATTTGCTTTTTTCTTAGTTTTGTAACGTTCTACAATTATTAATAAGTTTCCATGATGTACGCCATTTCTTTTAGTGTGTCCCAAAATACATGCATTCCCTCCATCCTTATTTCCAACAGTGTTTTAAGTCAAACCGGGGTTTTTGCAAATTTACCGGAACAATTTTATTTATTACAGAGCGGTAGCGTACTGGCAATACTAATTAAATTCACACAAAGCATGCCAAAGCAACGGGTTGTTATAAGAAACCTGATTCGAGGACTGTGGATGTGCAAAGAAGTTAAGATAAGGATAAGGGTATGTTCCGATACGCACTGCGAGCACTGCACAGTGCTATGACTGTAGAAAAAATCGTTGGGACTGCCAGTATAATGCCGCAGTACCCTAGGGAAATAATACGTCATAAATCGCCGCCATATTCTACTGTGAGCACTGGCGTTTTCGAGGTAAGGTACTCGCAGTACTTTGATCACGTGAGCAGTCAAAACCACTCGAGTGCCTAAAATATTAATTAAAATATTTTTAATTTGACAGTACTCCAACAAAAGTTTTTTTTAATGAACTAGAAAACTTTAATACACTCATCTGAATGCTGCGTCAAAAAATGCGGCTGACAGTAAACGGGATTGCGTTCCGTTTTATATAGTAACTGGCTATAAAGGAACGGCTTCACAGTATACTAAATTGACGTCACAGTGTACAGTGGTCGCAGTGCATATCGGAACACACTCTTATTTGATGCTTTCAAATTTGACATGACGCTAGAAATGCGTTCAATACCTACGCTCGGAGTGCACTATTTGCGTTATAATATATTTCCTTTGAAAAAACTTCTAAAATCTTCATAAGGGAGCCATATTGGATCATTTTAAGAATCTATTTGACTAGGCCATCTCCAAACCAAGTATAATGCGTACGAATCAGCATAAAACTTTTTTTATGCTGAACAAACCCTTCTTGTATTTAAATATATAAGTACCTATATTGAAAACGGCTCAAACGAATTATATTAAATCTTAAGATAGGATTTTAATTTACAATTCATCAATAGGTTTATCTTCAAAAAGACGTTATTTAACACAAAAAGAAACGCCATCTTCTAAATTAATCTAATCTAAAGGCACTTCCACTGGATATCAAATTAATATTTGTACATTTAAAAGGCAATCTTAGTAATGGCATTAACAATGGTGGTTTTGCATGGCTTCCAGTTAATAATAATAATAACATAACTTACGCCAAAAGAGATCAAGGGAAGGCTGTCAGCAGTGATGTTGTTCTGATCAAAGTTGATTTCACTTCCAACTGTGCTGTTCACACATGATCTGATATCTTCTTGCTTTTCTTGGATACACTCAGGCCCATTCTCGGATATAAACACTATAACCAAAAAGAGTACTGCGTTATTGGCGAGGCAAAGGTAAAATTTGCATGCCATTTAGTACAGGCTAGATAGGATATACTTTTAGGTATTAAGAGACCTAATTTGTACCCCCCTATTTAATAGCGAATTAGGGAATAAGGTAAAGTCACTAGCAGTTGACCATGTACCTGTAGTTGACCACTTATGGACATAAACCGATAAACTAAGAATTCGCGGCATTATTTTAAACTAATTCCATATTAACTAGTCAGTGCTGCTATCTACTCAACGAAACGCGCGAAATTCCCCGCCCATATCTGTCAAATATTCAAAATGGCGGCCAGTTGTTTGTTGAGTGACGCACCGTAAATCTATTATTCGTTTTTTTGTAACAATTTTCTTAAAGATTGAAAAAGTTTGAAGTACAGTATTAGCAACTTTGTCAACTTGTTGATGGTAAGGGTGTTTTCTTTTCTTGTTCGTTTATGTTTTATTTAAATAACAGGGTATTTAAAATATGAAGATTTGTTTACAAGATGGGGGTGGTCAACTACCGATTCAACGACCATCATTTTCTAGTAATTGACCGTGATGGTCAACTTACATAAGGCAAGAGAAGTCTACTTATATGTGAAGGATAAATAATTATCTTAAATATAAGATATAACGGCCTGTCTCACTTCCCGTGTAGAAATCGAAATCGCAAGTAGGCGGCCACACCAAGGTGGCTATCCAGTAGGGACTCACGAGCGAGCAGGGACGTACGCGCAATATCCGTAAAAAATGGAGATACATAAAAAAAGCAAAGCATATTAAAGATCATTGCAATCCAATTTTTTTTTTTAAGTTTCCTAAAGACGCTGCAACAATCTAATTTAAAGTGATTATTATTATTATTATTATTATTATTATTATGAAATAACTATTTATGATAGATACCTATTTATTACCTATACTAAGCAGGTTCAATGGTTTTGTTTCATCTTCGTACTTAGACCAAGAGCGACCGCAAAAAAGTTGTTTGTTATTTTCAATATAGTAAGTACCTAGCTATCCGCAAAGTAACGCCTACTTCAATAAATTATCTATAGTGTTCCAGTTAAGTTTAGTTCAATTTGGTTCCCTTATTTTATAACCAAACTTCTATTGAATTTTTTACTTTTCTATTTAGGAAAATTTATGAGTGGGGGGGGACTCTTTAGGAGAAAAATTTAAGCAATCTTCAGGCTCGAATACGTCTAGTTAGATCTATAGTGCCTACCTTGGTAGTAAACCAATGCACGCCCCTGAACACCATAGAGTTCACATAGGATATAAACAAATAATCCTACAGAACAAATCTTCAGCAAAGTTTGCGTAAAATAAATAAACATGATATATACAAATGCAAACACGGGTTAGTCAGTTTCAACAATACATTAAAATACCGATTAGTTAACCTTCAAACTACCACGCCACATGATTTAACAATATTCGTGCCAAGGGATTGCTGTGAATGACACGGAAGCACCTTGTTCCTAGTGAGAATAAGCACAACAACCGCTAAACGTACAACTCCACAAACCTGTGACCGGCCGCAATAATATCGAAGGCAATGCAAAGATAATTGACGGCCATGCAAAGATAAACTTCAGGAAAACTACAAGAGACGTTAAAATAGTTTTAGCATTGTATCTTTTTTATGACAATAAGGAACGAGACGAGCAATTTACACGCCCTGCCTATTACAATGCAATGCCGCTCAGGATTCTTGAAAAACCCAAACATTCTGAGCGGCACTACAATTGCGCTCGTAACCTTGAGACATAAGATGTTAAGTCTCATTTGCCCAGTAATTTCACTAGCTACTGCGCCGTTCAGACCGAAACAAAGTAATGCTTATATACTGCTTCACGGCAGATAAATGTTGTTGCAAAATCGCCTCCAACTGGTATTCTACTATGAATAAATATATGATTTATGTGAACGGAAAGGCAAAAAATATCGTTAGGTTGTGTCTAAATATGATTACAATAACAGTAAATATCACGTTCAAGCAGGTTTTTACACTAAAATAACCGCGCCTTGAAGGTAAATACAGAGGCATTATTTTAAACAAACAAGTGGTAGAAACTCATGCAAAGCGACATTCAAGTTATGAACACCCACTTATTTATATTACCTACGACATAACAGTTAAGAAACCTTAGCTTCAAGTTATTAAAAAATTACTGGATTTACGCTTCATTATAATACAAAAATCACTTAAAAATAATAATTAATACCTTGCGAAGATGTCGTACTTTAGCACTTGCGTCAAAAAATAAAAAATACAGCATATTGACAAGTATGTAGTAAAAGAGACTCGTATTTCAACAATTGTTATAGTATACACATACAAAGCATTTCCTGGCTTTGGTTCCGTGGCTTTTCAAAATTTCGTTAAAAACGACGATGGAGACGAAAAACTTGCATATAAACATTAGAGGCGGGAGCAGGTAAAATAATGAAAAGATTTCCATCTCATTTTGAAGGAAAACGTTGCCGGCCTGTACTTTTTAGTTTGGCTTTCAAATTTTCAGGTCACCAAGATGGATGGATGCATTTTCGAAATATTTGCAGGTGAAAGTCGACTGAACATCTATCTAACAATCGCAAGCAGTATTATTTCATTGATTATGTCTGTATTAAAATAATTTTTAATTTATACGTTGCCGGTCTTTGATGTATGTGTATTATTTTGGCTTGAAGTTCATCAATAAGTATTGATGCATTTTGAGATGTTCGATGTTGAAAACCAGCTGATTCTGTCTAACAAAATCGCAAGCAGTATTATTTTACTGATTATGTTTGTATTGTCTTAATTTTAAATTAATACGTAGCCGGTCTTTAATGTATGTGTATTATTTTGGCTTGAGGTTCATCAATATGTATTGATGCATTTTGAGATATTCAATGTTGAAAACCGGCTGATTCTGTCTAACAATCTCAAGCAGTATTATTTTACTGGTTATATTTGTATTAAAACAATTTTAAATTAATACGTTGCCGGTCTTTGATGTATGTGTATTATTTTGGCTTGAGGTTAATCAATATGTATTGATGCATTTTGAGATATTCGATGTTGAAAACCGGCTGATTCTGTCTAACAATCTCAAGCAGTATTATGTTACTGATTATATTTGTATTAATATAATTTTAAATTAATACGTAGCCGGTCTTTGATGTATGTGTATTATTTTGGCTTGAGGTTAATCAATAAGTATTGAAGCATTTTGAGATATTCGATGTTGAAAGTAGCCTGATTCTATCTAACAAAATCGCAAGCAGTAGTATTTTATTGATTATGTATTTTGTATTAAAATGCATACAGTACTTACAAGCAATTCTGTCGCCTTCCTTAAAGCATATAAACTCGGCGAGTTGCTCAGAGATATTGTGAATAATTTTTACATTGCCTCGTTCTTCTTCAGATAAGCATTCCTGTGCCACTTCTGTCATATTATGGAAGCAGCTCTTAAAGGATGGAGTCTTATCGCAGTATCTGTAAAATGTATATTATCATGAGCTACATTAAACTATGGAAACGGATTCGCCGCAGTCTTCGTCCTTCAAGAGATCATCTCATGAGATCATTTAGGAAATCGGAGGAAAGCTGGATGAATCCTGTGGTATTCACGGGAAGCGGTGATGATGCTCTCCTATTCTTCACAATTACAGACTTTTTTGATGTGTTCTTGGATTGATAACCGCGCCTTTTTCTGCCACCAAGTAAAATAAGTACTATCGATAAAATTTAATCATGACATACCTTCATTTTCCTAAAGTCATAATACATTTCCTAAGTAACTGTTATTATTTTATTAGACACTGAAAGTCAACCAATTATTGTAAAACAATCTGTTGTGTGCAAATATAAACCTGTTTTTATAATTTTAAAAGAATTATCAGTAAATTGCCCCCATGAATTATGTGCGTTGACGGTTGTTCGATGCTGAGACTAAATACGTTATGCCTTATAAATGACGGACTCTGGGCTTTAAAGAATGGCAGTTTGTATAGTAACGCGTCAGATCCGCCGCAGTCTACGGTCGTCAAGGTCACCAATCTTATGAGATCATTTAGCAAATCGGAAGAAAGCTGGATAAATCCTGTAGTATTCATGGCAAGCGGTGATGATGCTCTCCTATTCTTTCTTCACAATTACCAGACCTTTTTTGATGAGTTTTGGGATTGATAACGGCGACTTTTTCTGCCACCAAGTAATAAGTACTATCGATAAAATAGAATCATAATAAACAAGTAGGTCGTAATTCGCTTGAACATTCATTTCCTAAGTAACTCTTACCATTTTATTAAACACTGACAGTCCACCAATGGGCCAGGTTCATCTCTTAAAATTAAATAGTGAAAGTATATTATTTGTAGTGTTTTTATCATAAGAATTACTAATTCAATTCTAATTTGTCGTTAAATCATAAGGATTACTTAAATTTTCGAAATTAAAATCATAGTTTTATTATCTTCATGTAAAACGGCGACCACCATTTTGTGACATCACTATAACAGAAAAATTTTTAGCAACTCACCAACGATACAACTATGAAAAGTAATTTTTATTTTCAGAAAAATCACTAAGGATAGCACTGCACATTTGACGTTTCTTTGTTTATGTTATTATGACGTCACGATCATGGCGGATCCCTTATTGGCGCGTTTATTTATCATTTAAATTTTAAACAGTTTTTTTAAGCACAAAGAGGAATCATTTTGAGGAAATAAAAATATCAGTTGGCTATCGAATGTTTACGAACATTTAAGAATATATTTAAAAAATCGAAGGACAGCCTATTGTCATACAATGTTTTTTGTGCAAATATAAACCTGTTTTTATGATTTTAAAAGAATTAACAGCATAGGGGGGCATGAATCATTTTTGTCGATGGTACTTCGATTTGAGGGGCACTACTGACACTAAATACCTTATGCCTTATAAATGACGGACAGGCTTTAAAGAATGGCAATTTGCATAGTAACAGGCAGGGCGAATCATTTACTTTATTTACTTTAACCATGATAAAAAATGCTACAAACACTATCACGACATCATACTTCAGCATCAACACGCCTATTTTAAGTGTAATTAATTGATTTTATTTTCGTAGATTTATCTCAATTGCATCTTTTTTATTATTAAGCTGAAAACAGTCATTTTCCGCTTCTTGCTGCCAACTCACACAAAAAGACCCCACTCTCGATAAGGTTCATGATAAATTTATCTTACTTTTTGAAGACCTCGTCGACCTGGCCGTTGGGTTTTGCATCTTCTATCTCCTTCTGCAGTTGATTGGGTGACACAAGTGCTTGCACACATTTGGAGAATTCCTTGAAGGCGCGCTGGAACAAGAAGAGACAAATCATATCAATTTCGCTACAATACCTACTGATATTTCTAATTACATTTTGCTGTTCGGTTGAATATGCAAGTTTTTTTTTGCTTTTATTTTGTTTGTTTCCTCTGTCTATCACAACAAGTTGGATTCTAATAGCCTAGCATAGCATAGTTCGTGGGTGTGTCGATTCTTATTTAGTGTAATTCCTTTACTTTAAAAAAACTTGAGAAATTCTTTAGATTTGCAAGAGCGACATCTCAAGTCCTAATATGCAAATACTGGGGTTGAGCAGGTTATCAACTGGCGCAAAGTAGATCCTGTAGATGAAGCCACAACCTGAGAGTTGAACAAAGCATACAAGATTTTATAACGATACGTCACTCGAACGGTTAGCTCAGTTGGAAGAGCACTCGCACGGAACGCGAGAGGTCGCGGGTTCGAGTCAGGCTTCGTTCATAAAATTTTGTTTTCAAATTTTATGTGTGTATTAATCCTAGAAGTAAGGGTTATCACAATGTGGCACCCTACGCAATTCAATCAATTGAATATTTTATTGAGAATGTGAATAACACACAAAAAGAAGAGGAGTCAATTCCGATTTTATCAATCGCCCAGTCATTACTAGCTGTTAGTGATTTAAGACGCCTAAAAGTGTTACGAAATTTAAAAGAGTTTTTAAAAAACGTTTGTATGGTAAAGGTTATTATTATTATGATTTTCTTAATGATACCACAGACTGGGAAAGGAGCGAACACCCTCATGCTCTTTAATTACAAATGTTTATTGTACGATATTACATTGTAATCCATATTTTATATAAAAAAAAACCGCTAAGTTTCTTGCGCCCGGTCTGAGGCACTTTATTTTAAATAGGTGGTAATTTTTGACGTTCAATAAGTGATTTTTAATCTTATTTGAATAAAATAATTGATTTTGATGAGACGATTGAAAACGATAAAGGTCCCTGGCACAGGCAATCACCTAGCCCCGTTATATAAACCGTGTTATATATTTATAGAGAGCGATAACTTCCTATCTTCGCAAAACAATACTGGGTGTGTCATTGTCCATCTGTCTTGCCCTAGAAACGTCAGAACAATTTCTACAAAACTTAATGTAATATAATATTTATATTCTGAACGTATCTTACTAGCCTTTTGCCCTTACTTGTCCCTACCTATCTTATCATCAATACTATTGATATATTATTCCCGAGGTCCTCTTCGGTCACAAATACAATGGCTACTACTAAATTTGTAAAACGACGGGCCCATTTAGAGGATATGAAAGTTTACGTATTTGTGAAGTATAGGAGTTAAACTGAGTGACAGAATAAGAAATAGTGAGATAAGGAAACGTTGTGGTCTGAAAGAAGATGTTGTGACAAAAATTGAGAACGGTATGCTGAGATGGTTTGGACATGTCAAGAGAATGAATGAAGAACGATTGACGAAGAAAGTGTATAAGGCTAGTGTGAATGAAAGTGTTGGAAGGAGTAGACCTAGGCGGACGTTTCGAGATCAAATCAGGGACGTCTTGAAAAAAGGCCAGGTCAAGAGTACCCTAAACCGAAGAGCATGTATGAAAGGAATAATGAAAGTGGACGAAGCGAAACAAGTATGTAAGGATCGTACAAGTGGATAGAAGTGGTCTCTGCCTACCCCTACGGGAAAGAGGCGTGATTTTATGTATGTATGTACGTATTTGCGTACGTGTTTAACATATTTTGACTATAATTTCATGTATTTTTTATCTTATTTTATTATTGAAGATAAATAGCAAAGACTGTGTGTGTTCGGTAAAAACCCAACATTAGTCATAGGTCAAAGGAAACATTAGGTAATTTAAATCTTAAAATTATCACTATTATTATAATTATTATTATATTATATAATTATTATAATGTACAGCCGAGTGGTTAGCGATCCTACCTACTAGGCTAGAGGTCCCGGGTTCGAATCCCGGTAGGTGCAAGCATTTATATGATGAATATGGATGTTTGTTTCCGAGTCATGGATGTTTAAATGTATTTACGTATGTTTATATGAATATGTATGTTTAAGTAAGTATATTGTATTAAATATATCATTGTCTTGTAACCCATAACACAGGCTATATATGCTTAACTTGGGACAAGATAATTTGTGTAAAAAGTGTGTCAATATTATTATTATCACAACAGAAACATAAAAACAATAAATAATAATGACGTTGATGAATGATAAGTTGAATTGCTTACAAAAGTATTAAAATGCCAATAAAAAAAAAACAAATTCACAGGTGGTAGAAGTGTGAAACCTTCGACAATTTTGTATTACCAAGCCTATTTATCTCTACTATCGTCTATAGCTTTACAGCACATCGGATTTATATATATGTTTGGCCCGGATCGGCTTCCAATATCTCTTTCAATTCAGTGTTATTCGTCTGTGTGGGGGAATAACCATGTCTTCTACATGATTCATTCTTAAGGCGAAGAGTAAGCAGAAAACACGCAAACATGGTGTTTTTAGACAAGTTTTGTGGTGAAAGTATAGCATTTCGAGCTATGAACACTACTTAATCCTGTTACACATACCCTAAGTCTTATTTGTAGGTTGCTAATGCTTGCTGTTGGTTATAGTTAACGCTGCCGAGCCTTTTTGAACTACCACTTTTCTTTGAAGTTAAACAAGTTTTTTGGCATGGCGTGACGCATTTTTTTGGTACTTCTCTCAGTAAAGTTCTTCTTATAGCTTGTACTTTTTTGTGTAGGTTCATTTATTCAGATTAACTGTTTTCCACGCACGAATTTTGGAAATATTGGCTTTGTTACATAGATGACGGGCCGACAGCCGTGAACTCATATCTCACACACTGTGACACTCAAGGTCGCTGGCATTTAGTGTCGCCGTTTCCATCACAAAAGCATTTAAAACAAAATCGCACGGTGCGTTCATTAGCAGTCCCCTCTCCAAACGCAACATTGATATCGCGAGCTGTTTCTGCCGCGTTACTTCCGCGTCGGAACTCATATTCAAATTCACTCAAATTTTTGAAATATCCATCTCACTTGTCTGAGCTGAATAAAAAAAACTGAAAGTCGATAATCGAATGTTAAATTTTTTAAAAGAAGAACATACATAGGTACCGTGAAGAAAAAAGTTTCACTCAAAAATCTCAAACCATGAAGGTTCTATGTCAATTTCAAGTACCTACAATAAAACAGCAATTTCCTCCTTTAACCCCTATTACATAAATTAATCTGTACGGCAACCATAACACCATATTATATGCATTGTGTTGTAACTAATTTTGCTACATGTATATAAATTATTATATTAAGACCAGCCATAAAACTAAGCGACGCCGAAGCATGGCCGAGTTTAGCAAGTATCACCAGTGGGAGGCTCTTTTGTACAGGAAGCCAGCTAGATTATAGGTACCACAACGCCGCCTTTTTCTGCCGTGAAGCAGTAATGTGTAAACATTACTGTATTTCGGTCTGAAGGGCGCCGCAGCTAGTGGAATTACTGGGCAAATGAGAATTAACATCTTATGTCTCAAGGTGACGAGCGCAATTGTAGTGCCGCTCAGATTTTTTGGGCTTTTCAAGAATCCTGCATGGCACTGTATTGTAATGGGTAGGGCAATTACCATCAGCTGAACGTCCTACTCGGCTTGTGTCTTACTTTCATTAAAAAAAAGTATTTATATAAAAATAAATATTAATTATTTATAATAATATAGAATAATGAAATCGATTTTCTCTCTTAACGGATGTATGCCGAGGTTGTACTAAATTACAGCTTATGATAAGATAGTTGTGATAACTAAATTATTTTGGTGATTAGTGATTACTTGTATATAATTATTATTGATGACCTAACAGCTATTGTTGGCAATGGAATTGTTTTTGGAATCAATAGCACTTTAATTAAGTATTTAAGGACCGAGCCAAAGCCCTTAAGGGATCGAGCGGAGCTAGGTTTAGGGCATCGAGCCCGGGTTAACCCGGTTCTGAGGATTACGAAAAACCCGGGTTTGATTTTTAAGACTAGGGATTTTCGTTTTTTTTTTAATACTTTAATTTTTGCTATTTATTAAGTTTACGCCACTTCGAATGCAATAATAAGTAAATAGAATATAAACGCGCTTTGATAAATTATTATTTATTACGTAAAAAGTAGCTTCGTTGCTACATTCCTACCAATAAAACAAGCCATCAAGTTAGATGGAGCTTTTAAATACATTAAGTGAATACAAATGATTTAAGTTTTAATTCTGAGATCTGAGATCAGTCTCGTGCCAGATTTTAGCGAGACAACACGTCCTAAGGATGCCTCGTGTAGAGGCGAAACACGTATCGAATTGTTTTAAAAACAAATATTGGCGGAATTAACACTAAAGAAAACTTAAATGATTTGTATAATTATGGATTTCCGCAAAGTAACGCCTAATTCAAGTGAATGTTACCAAAATAATTCATTTAATGTTAAAACTAATCTCCGCGAGTCTGTGATTTATAAAAGACTAGATTACTAAGTTTTAAGATATTGTGAAGTAAAAATAAATCTTTATCACTTTTTTAAACATTAAAACTGTTTTTGTAACTTTTAAAGTACTGTTTCTCTTATTTAAATTCTTCCTCATCCTATATATTTTGTACTCATTGTAGGAAATCGATAAGTCAAAGTCAAAGTCAAAAAATCTTTATTCACTGTAAAACTTTATAAGTTATTTAGTGCAAGTCAGGATGAAGTACAAAAGTTACAATAGCATTCAAATGAGTATAACAATATTCATTAACAAAATTTAGAACATTAATTCCAACTATATCATTCAAATAGTCTTTCACGCTATAATAGGCCTTAGATGTTAATTTATTTTTTACGATACATTTAAATTTTTTAATAGGTAACATTTTAATTTCATTTGGGAGTTTATTATAAAATACAACACAATCCACTTTAAAAGATTTAGCAATTTTACGGAGCCTAGTAGATGGAATTGCGAGTTTATGTTTGTTTCGAGTATTGACACTGTGTACATCACAATTCTTTTTAAATTGGCTAATATTTTTATGGGCGTATAGGAGGTTCTCGTATATGTACTGGCAGTGTACTGTCATAATATTTATTTCACTAAACTTTTCTCTCAATGAATCCCTTGAACGCATTTTATAGACTGATCGAATTGCTCTTTTCTGCAGCACAAATATGTTTTCAATATCTGCAGCCCTACCCCACAATATAATTCCGTAAGACATGACACTATGAAAGTAGCTGAAATATACAAGTCTAGCCGTTTTAACATCTGTCAGCTGCCTAATTTTTTTTATCGCAAATACTGCAGAGCTAAGTCGACTAAGTTTTTTATGTGAGCACCCCATTGTAGCTTAAAGTCTAATGTAATGCCTAGGAATGTTGTCATTTCTACTACATCAAGTTTTTCATTATTAATTTTTATAGGTGTTGGTTGGTGCTTTATATTTGGAAGTGTAAACCTTACACATTTTGTTTTCCTTTCGTTTAAAAGTAAGTTATTAACATTAAACCAATTTACTACTTCAGCAATGTCGTCGTCAATCGGACAGAAAGTTTTTTGCTGGCGTTTTATTTTAAATAACAAAGATGTATCGTCAGCAAACAGTATAATATCATCATGTTTATTTTAAATAAGGTATGGTAAATCATTGACGTAAACCAGGAACAAAAAAGGACCCAAGATTGAGCCCTGCGGTACACCCATCGATATGATAGAGCCAGTTGATCTTTTTCCATTAACGTCTACTCTTTGAATCCTATTACACAAGTATGATTTTATTAAATCTAGTGAAACATCCCTAACACCATACTAGTGAAATTTTTGAAGTAAAGTTTCATGATGAACGCAGTCGAATGCCTTGGATAAATCACAAAACACTCCTAACGCATCACATGAATCCTCCCAAGCATCCAAAATATTTCTTATTAACTCGATACTAGCATCTGTGGTTGAAAGACCTTGAGTAAAACCATATTGTTTATTATGCATGAGGTTATTATTGTAAAAATGGTTAATTAATTGTCAAACCGTGCGTCACTAAATTCTCTCATAGAAAATATGTTCATACAAAACAAATATTGAAAATAAAAATAATTATGGATCCCAAATCGAAATAAAAACTATCCTATCTCTCTAGTTGGACCAAACTGCACTCCATGAAGTAATCACCATTAAAATCCGTTCATTAGTTTAGGAGTCCATTGAGGACACACATTGTGACACGAGATTTATATATATTAAGATTACAATTAAAAGATCGAAATGCTCGAAAAAACCGGTCTACACGGATTTTGATTAATAATAATAATAATGATAACTTTTATTGCTCACCAACAACCAAAATTACAATATAGCGAAACCTTAAAAATACAGGGGATACATAAGTTTTGGTCGTGAATCGCTGGTGCCTGTGTTAGGTAATAAAATACCTGTATTACTGGCCACCAGGATTCAACTTTAACACAGTGATTAAAAAGCTTGAAATTCCAAAGGATAGAGGTAAATGTGTGTTTGCGTGTGTGTGTATGTGTGTGTGTGAGAGAGAGAGAGGGTGTATGTGCAAACATGCGTACTATAGGGTGTTCTCGGTTTATAGGTGTGCTAACTAACCAAGACCTCCATTGGAGCCATTCGTGTGCAGTTGACCGACATTTGTACATGTTTAGACCATACAAAAAAAATACCTTGTGTAGCTTATTATAAAGGTACGGTCCCAGAAACAGAAAGAATCTGCGATTACTCTTAGACCCGAGTTTTAAAAATTGAACCGAGTTTCGATGCCCTAGATAGGTTACCTCTTACGTACAAAATCGCCATAGTTTTAATTTAGAATTAGAAGCATTTTTAATTTATTACAAATACTGCTTAGAGGAGGCCTTTGCCAAGCGGCACACTGAGTTAAGAGACATACTCTAACTCATAATAAAAGGGCTTAATAGATAGATAGATAGACCTACTATAAGATTAAGATTGGCAGCCATAACACACTGTTATTTTAAATTAACAAAAAAAAATATGGTTAATCTTTACCATTATTAAACACATTATATATGACTAAATTATAACCAGTATCAATTGCTACTGGTGATAATTATTGATAACTGGTAATTACCAGTGGGAAGCTCCTTTGCACAGGATGCCGGCTTAATTATGGGTACCACAACGGCGCCTATTTCTGCCGTGAAGCAGTAATGTGCAAGCATTACTGTGTTTCAGTCTGAAGGGCGCCGTAACTAGTGAAATTATTGGGCAAATGAGACTTAACATCTTATGTCTTAAGGTGACGAGCGCAGTTGTAGTGCCGCTCAGAATTTATGGGGTGTTTCAAGAATCCTGAGCCACACTGCATTGTAATGGGCAGGGCGTATCAATTACCATCAGCTGAACATCCTGCTCGTCTCGCCCCTTATTTCCATAAAAAAAAAATCCAACGAAAATCATTAGACTGTTATTTCAATTACTGTTACTGTATGCAAGCGTATATAGAATATCAAAATCATCTACCATGAATAAAGTATTCATCTTGGTCGAATGACGCCATTTTAAATGTCAAAAGTTTTTTTTCTTTTTAACATTTACAACAACTTCGGAAAAGGTTGAGCTTTGGTTAGAAGAAGTGACACACAGTGAAAAAAAACTCATTGCCACTCTTTTAAATAAATATTAACAGCTTCGTCGTTTTTCAAATTACTTTAATTACAAAAAACACGAGCAAGTAAAAAATTACAATCTAAAATGTACCTAAATCAATTTCTAAATCAAATTTCAAAGATAAATAATTTGATAGCGCCACAAAGCTGTAAAGTCTATGACAGTAAGAGATTATGGACCATCCAGACACAAATTTTAACCCGAGGCATGAACAGGTTTAGTCGACTTTATAAAAACAGAGTGCTAGCTTCCTAACAGGCAGCACTCAATATCCGTGCCAAGGCCTTAGTATAATCCAACTAATTGCATATTAGAACAATGTTCAGACATTTTGTAACCATTCTTTTGTTTTTTTTTTTGTAAGTGAAGAGACGCGCAAGACTACAATAGGTCAGTTACATCCATCAAAATTAAGTAATGAAAGTATGTTATTTACAGTGTTTTTACCATAAGAAAACCGATTTCAATACTAATTTGTTACAAAAACTTGAGAATTATTTATATTTTCGAAATTAAAATCACAGTTTAATTATCGATATATCGCGTGACCAAACACGCCGACAGCCATTTTGTGACGTCACTATGGCATAAACAATTTGTTTTACAAATGATTTAAGTTTTCTTTAGTGTTAATTCCGCCAATATTTGTTTTTTAAACAATTCGACACGTGTTTCGCCTCTACACGAGGCATCCTTAGGACGTGTTGTCGCCAAAATCTGGCTCGAGACTCCCGTGTAAACAAATATTGGTGGAATTAACACTAAAGGAAACATAAATAATTTGTATAATTATGGTTTTCCGCAAAGTAACGCCTAATTCAATAAATTTTCTACAATTTGTTTTAGCAACACACCAAGGATACGGACTATAAATATCATTTTTATAAAAATCAGTAAGGATTGCACTGGACATCTAAAGTTTCTATGTTTATGCTATTATGACGTCACGATCATGGCGGCTCCCTTTTTGGCGCGAATATTTATCATTTAAATTTAAAACAACTTTTCTTAGTATAAAGTGGAATTATTTTAAGAAAATCATAAAGTAAACTACAAAAAAAACGACTTCAAAAACTGTAGAGTATCAAATAACTAAGTTTTATTTAATACACCCCTTATGCAAACCCTTACCTTTAATATTAATAAAATACTATTATTTATATGTGCTACCTATTGATAGGTTTTAAGTCAGTGCCCAGCCCTAAACAGAATAAAACTTAATATTATAAACAGCTTACTTACTGTAATTATTTAGGTTGTCAGTCCGCTTGGGTTGTTTTGTTCTAGACGAAGCTATCTCGCTCAAAATCACGCGTGGCGAGTAAAGGTACCTTTATTACATTTGGCTTGGCACCGATTTCATTGCTATCAATATGTAGCACATACAAATAATAGTATTTTATTAATATTAAAGGTAAAGGTTTGCATAAGAGGTGTATTAAATTAAATTTTTATTTATTTGATACTTTTCAGTTTTTGAAGTCGGTTTTTTTAAACTTATTTTTATTTTTTTATGTTTTAGTGTCAGTTAATAATAATATAAAATCAACCTGAATGAAAACTCCAAAAAAAATCCGTACACAGAAAACAATTATGTCATCCAGGTAGGCGAAAATTTTCATATAAATGTTCATAAAATGAAAACCGTTGGGCCAAACTTTTTATGGTAAAAAATGGCATCTATTTCACATCAAATTAAGCAATAATTATTAATTACGTAAATCGGATCATATATCTCGGAGCAATCGGTGGAATTGATAACCTCCTCCTTTTTGAAGTCGGTTAAAAATACCAGTTGGCTATGGAATCTCTACAATTATGTTTTTTTTTATTTTAAAAATCGAATAATAGCTTATTCAGTGCCGCTCAGAATTCATAATTGTTCAGGCATCAGTGAGACATGATATTATTAAGTTTTTTTAGCCCAGTAATTTCACTAGCTGCAGCGCATTCAAGCCGAAGCAATAAACCTTGCACATTATTGCTTTCATCATCATCATCAGCCGGAAGACGTCCACTGCTGGACAAAGGCCTCCCCCAAAGATCTCCACAACGATCGGTCCTACGCAGCCCTCATCCAACGTATTCCGGCGACCTTGACCAGATCGTCGGTCCATCTTGTGGGGGGCCTATCAACACTGCGTCTTCCGGTACGTGGTCGCTATTCGAGGACTTTACTGCCCCAACGGCCATCTGTCCGTCGAACTATGTGCCCTGCCCACTGCCACTTCAGTTTCGCAATCATTTGGAGTATGTCGGTAACTTTGGTTCTCCTACATTATTGCTTTAGGGCATAAAAATTCGCCCTCCAAAGCCTAAACGTGCATCGTCACGGCATTAAATTTGCAAATAGTGATTTGTAGCCACATAACGTATGAACTGAACATTGTACCGGATAATTCTAGAACTATAAGTACATTCTGTGTTTTGTACCAAGACTTATAAAACTATACAATACTCTTAGCGGGGATCGAACCTGCAAGCCGATGCTCGATAGATATACCCACTGCACGTAGGGTGTTTTAGCCGTACGCCGTTCCCAATATACTATCTACAGATAGAGATAAATTACTACCTTCTACTGTCAGTAATTAGCTATCAATAATCTGTAGCTGTCCCAATATACCCGATAAGTCATTCTTATCATCTTATATTGGGACGCGTGAATTGCAATTTCCATACAAACTTCTATCGCTGGTAAGCTATACGTCGTCCCATTGACAGACAGTGCTTACGGATAAGGTGAGTTACCGTCGATAAAATACGACAGAAAAGTCAACGATAGTTACGATTTTTATCACAAGTAAGAGATAGACTGAATATTGGGAACGGCCGTTGAATATAGATGATGCCGGCTAGATTATGGGTACCACAACGGCGCCTATTTCTGCCGTGAAGCAGTAAAGTGTAAACTTTACTGTGTTTCGGTCTGAAGGGCGCCGTAGCCAGTGAAATTACTGGGCAAATGAGACTTAACATCTTATGTCTCAAGGTGACGAGAGCAGTTGTATTGCCGCTCAGGATTTTTACCATCAGCTGAACATCCTGCTCGTCTCGACTCTCTTATATTCATAAAAAAAATATAGCAACACCAATAGTTCGTTAAAATACTCTTTTTACTATAACCGAATTTAAGGATATACCTACCTATTAAACATAACAAAAAAACTTTTTAACTATCTTTTTACTGAACTGAATAATAACCATTAGGCCCGGATTCCACCAAATCGGAGAGGAGATGCGTTAAGATTCAATCAGATTACGTTATTTCCACATCTCCTCTCCGCTTATCTTCGGTGGAAATTGATCAAGCGGAGAGGAGATGTCTAATTTTTCTTTGATTTTGGCTAATCTCCTCTCGTCTCCGCTTTGGTGGAAACCGGGCCTAAAACGTTTCTAAACGCAGCCACTTTTGACGTGGCTGATTAGTCATAAAAATATATAATTTAATAATTCAAAAAATTAATGAAACACTTCTTATATTTGCCATCTCAGTAATACCTACTCTGGTTCTTCCAAAAACGTTGGCAACCCTGACTATTCGACCAAAAGACTCGAGTGGGATTCGAGCGTACAAGACAATTTTTGTTGTTTTTTCTATTGACAAATATTCACATTAATTTTCCGTGTATGTGTATACATATACTCAACGATATCCACCTTGAACTTTTTGTTGACTTTGACCTCGTATCGCATTCAATACGCACACACAGCTACGGTAATTTGTAAAACTGTATTGGCTAGGTAATATTAAGTTCAGCTTAACACAACAATTTGCGTTTAATATTACAATCTTTAATTTCAACTACAAATATCGATGTATAATAAGTCCTAATATTGAGCGAAGCGAAGTTGAGCGGAGGGAGCTCCCACCGGGTGACTCCAATTGATTTCTGTGTTAAATTGTTTCTCAGCCATTTCTGGACCGATTTTAAAAAAATTTGAACTCATAGAAAGCTTTTGAAATTTTCTAGGCTATTTTCGAGACAGAATTTTGAATTTCGACTTAATTCAATTATTATAATTAAAAACAAACATAATTTACAAATTGTTCACGCTAGCATTAGCACGCGCTATTTATATTTATAAAAAAAAATCTCATGTGACTCAATATGGCGCTAATCTCTCATGTTTAAACTTTAAATATGGCGCAAAATTCCAAAAGATTGTTTTTGTTATTTTTTAGCCTCTGGCTGGTGTTAAGTGATCACCGCCGCACACATTCTCTTGCAACACCAGAAAAATCACAAGAGCGTTGCCGGCCTTTAAGGAAGGTGTACGCGCTTTTTTTGAAGGTACCCATGTCGTATCGTCCCGGAAACACCGCACAAGGAAGCTCATTCCACAGCTTCGTAGTATGAGGAAGAAATCTTTTGAAAACCGCACTGTGGAGGATCGCCACACATCCAGATGGTGGCGATGATATCCTAACTTGTGGCGTGTCGTGCGAAGGTGGAACTAACTCGCGTAAATTGTGTAGTTTAACTCGCTTCGCTCAAATATACTCCACTCCGCTGCGGCGAGTGACGAGCGATTGCGGCATACTAGTTATTTTGTAGTTAGATATAATTGCTTATACAACGTGTTACAAAATACCACGTAAAAATATAATTAACTAGCTGCCACGAGAGACGTTTTTATTTATATAATAAAAAAATACTGTTTTATAGGAATTTGCCAATAATATTTTAAAACACAAGAATTATTTCGTAAAAAATGCTCCCTGTTGTTATAATGAAATTGTTTCACAGTGGAACTGTCAAACGGTGTGTCACTGAATTCTCTCATAGAAAATATGTCCATACAAAACGAATGTTTAAAATAAATATAATTATGGGTCCCAAATCGAAATAAATAATAAATAATAAATCTCACAAGTTGGACTAAACTGCACTCCATGGAGAAATCCCCATTAAAATCCGTTCATTAGTTTAGTCCATCGCGGACAAACAACGTGTCACGTAATTTATATATATTAAGATATATAATTGCGATTAACAAGTACTCACAGACCCAAAAGGACAGATCTATGAAGGTCTAGATGTATACAAACAATGTTTTTCGCATAAAGTAAGTAACTATGGGCGCAAATTGCCACCTACCCGCAATAGTTTGTAACTATTGATATTTATGTTTTAGATTATCGTTAAAGTGAATATATTATTAAAGAAACACCTGAAATATATCAGATTTAAATACAAATAGCTATTTGTAAAGCATAAAACCGTTATTTATTATTGTCTGATATTTAATAGACACTGTATTGACTGTTTGAATGATTTGAAGATATTTGATGTTTAAATACTCAATTTACTATGTAAATATTTAAATTAATATCTATTAGAATTAATATCATTATTCTGTATTAAACTTTCATTATTTAATGCAATAAGTCTTACTTAATTGCATTTCGAATCATGCTTGCAGCGCCATCTACTAACTTACTAAAATTTGTTCAAATTAAATGAACAAACCATATAATAAAAATCATTTGAAGTTATATAAATTCACTAAAACATATTTTATTATAAACATTAAGCTAAATTTAGGAATTATTTTACAGTACCTAATTTGATTTGATAGTTTTAAAAGAAGTTGTATCTACTTTTATCTATTGTAAGGTAGCTATAAAAGCGGTTGTTTTATGTAAAGACTGGTCTGTTCAATTTCAGTTCGATACTACCAATTGTGAGTGAATAAACTGAGAATTCTTAGTGTGTTATTTTACCGTGATGGACCCTGATCGAGAAAACCCTACAAATTCAAATACTTTTATACAAATTAGGATTCAAAATCACTTATTGAACGTCATAAACTACCACCCATTCAAAAGAGACTACCTCAGACCTGAGAAGAACGAACGCAAGAAACTCAGCGGCCTTTCTTTTATAAATATATAGATTACAATGTAATATCGTACAATAAACATTTATAATTAAAGAGCCTGAGGGTGTTCGCTTCATTCCCAGTCTGTGGTATCGTTAAGAAGATACTTTATGCTATAAAGACCTTAACAGTGCAGTGCCATTTCAGAATTATTAAAAGGCCAAAATGCTGGGCAACTGACCTATCAAGTTTCCTCATTTAGCCATATGTGTCAACGGAAGTTGTAAAATCTTAGTTGAACGAGTTCCTGGCAGCTGTTGGAATCAGTCAAGGGTGGACAACGACCGGTTATCCTGCAGCCGGAACATCTTAAGGGCATATTTGGTTAAAACACGTTTATAAAATAATTCAAGTTATTTTACAAGTAGCAGAACACCGCCACCGATACACCAGAAGTATTCTCCTCAAATAATTTTCTTGAAAATCGGATTTTAATAGTATACTAGCTGACCCAGCAAATTATGATTGCTAACTAAAGTAATAAAAAAAACTTAAAAAGTAAAAATTTTAGAGGTATAAAAATAGATGACGACCGATTCTCACACCTACCAAATATATCGTACATAAAATTTATCGTACAACAATAATTATTGTATTCGAATGCCATCTTGCATCTCTATGGCGGATCTGTGGATGGAATATAATAATATTAAAATAGCGATACAAAAATATGTGTTGATCGTAGACGGGTGAAAATTTTAAGTTGTATGTATTTATTCAAAGCTGAATCATAATAAAATAAAACAAATTGGCTCAGCCGTTTCGGAGGAGTTAGGTAACAAACACAAGAATTTTATATATTAGACTAGCTGACCCGGCAAACGTTGTTTTGCCATATAAATTATTTTTAGAGTTAGAACGTATCTTGGACATTGCTTTATTTTTCTAAAATAAACGTAGCCTAAGTTACTCCTTATTACATCAGCTACCTGCCAATAAAAGTCGCCGGATTAGCCGGAACAAACAGACAGACAGAGAGACAGACAAAAATTGTAAAAAAAATTATTTTGGTGTATGTACCTATATGTATTCATAATATACATTTAGTAAAAAACGGTTATTTCAATATTACAAACAGACACTTCAATTTTATTTAAATGTATAGATAATTCACACAATATTTTTATAAATTATAGCCTATATGTTATTCTGGTGTGTAAGCTATATTATTGCAGTTTCATCAAAATCCATTCAGTAGTGTTTGCGTTAAAGAAGTTCAAACATACATCCAGACATACAAACTTTCACATTTATAATATTAGTAGGATTATGATACAAGTGAAATAAATTGCTCTTTATGCACAAGGCTGTAGGTTCCAGCCCGATTCGTAAGCGAGGGCGTAAATCAGCCGAGTGTCTAGTAAGTTGCTCACGAGTTTTTTTTATGTAAGGTGAATGATTACATATTATAGCCATACAGCCAATTTCAAAATTATAATTTTAGTGATAAAATGCATATATTTCACAACAAATTATTGTAAAACATAAATAATTTCATAATAATGTTTTTTCGTCTTAATCAGGGACACCTATATTTATGCCAAAATTTAAAAAAAGAATATTCAGCGGCATAAAACCTCGTTTAATTTGCAGTTAGGTACGAACTTTGTAAAGTTTATACACACGTGTGTGTTATAGTTCGATTTATGGCCGTAAGAACGATGTAATAAGGCTCACTTTACGAGCAATTTCTAGAAAATTCTAGAATTTCTAGAAAATTCACTAATGAGCTCCTGTTTATACATTACATTATCAAGAATATGTTGAGAGGCAATAGTAGTATGTAAATTTCTTTAAATTTTTCTTTCATGATTATCTAGGACTTAAGTTATAATTAGAATCAAAAAACCAAACAAAAACCGAACCCGTTGTCCAATAGATAAAATATCAAAGTCAAAGTCAAAAAATCTTTATTCACTGTAAGACTTTAGGATGAAGTACAAAAGTTACAATAGCATTCAAATGAGTATAACATAATAATATTCAAATGAATATTTCATTAACAAAATTTAGAACATTAATTCCAACTATCTTTATCATTCAAATAATCCCTCACACTATAATAGGCCTTAGATGTAAATTTATTTTTTACGATACAGTAACTTTTTTTAAAAGGTAATATTTTAATATCATTTGGGAGTTTATTATAAAATATAACACAATCCAATTTAAAAGAATTAGCAATTTAACGGAGCCTAGTAGATGGAATTGCGAGTTTATGTTTGTTTCGAGTATTGACACTGTGTACATCACAATTCTTTTTAAATTGGCTAATATGTTTATGAGCGTATAAGAGGTTCTCGTATATGTGCTGGCAGTGAACTGTCATAATATTAACTTCACAAAACTTTTCTCTCAATGAATCCCTTGAACGCATTTTATAGACTGCTCGAATTGCCCTTTTCTGCAGCACAAATATGTTGTCAATATCTGCAGCCCTACCCCACAATATAATTCCTTAAGACAAGACACTATGAAATTAGCTGAAATATACAAGCCGTTTGAACATCTGTCAGCTGCCTAATTTTCTTTCTTCGGTATAATTCAATTTCCACGGAGTGATAACGTTTTAAAAGTAATTAGGATAGATAAAACTGAAAACAAAACGATGATGATTTATGAACGATGCGGGACTCGAACCCAAGCCCTGTGTAATTAATCCCAGAAGTGAAGGTTATCGCTTTAAAAAGATAACAAATAATTTAGCTAGATTTCAATGTAAATGTAAATAGATTGCAACGTAAACAGTATTTTCGAAGACTCAAACTATTTTAACTTTATAACGATAATTACGAAAAGTCGATTTTGAATTGAATATTGTATCAAAATGATTCGAGTTTTCTTTAGTGTTAATTCCGCCAATATTTGTCTTTAAACAATTCGACACGTGTTTCGCCTCTACACGAGGCATTCTCAGGACGTGTTGACTCGCCAAAATCTGGCACGAAATTTGAGTTTCCTTATAATTATGGATTTCCGCAAAGTAACACCTACTTCAATAAATTTTCTTGAAGATTGTAAGTAAGGGGAGAGAGAAGTGTTCAGGACATGATAAATCTCTTGAAAGTGACCCGACCTGACGACGGGCTGTCTTTCGTGACAAGGAATTAGAACATGTTACCGCCGGTCACCTTCGACCATGTCGATGTAACCAGGTTGCTGAAAGACATCACAAACCTCAAGGCAGGCCTGGCAGATGTAGTGTTGAAATTAGAGGCATCTCAGAACACCATCAGGGACCTGCAAGTTGAAGTAGCGACGTTGCGTAACAATACTGTTGTAAGTAGTTCAATAGAGGCCAATAACATCAACATACGTCGTGGGGCATTGCTTCGCCAGCGAGTTTTGAATCAGCGAAATTTAACTCGACACCGGCAGCTGTGCCCGCAGGTGTAAGCGGTAATGTACTTGCCACCCGTCCCTCACCTCCTCCCCTCTCGGAGGTGTCGCCTGCGGTCGTTACGTAAACACCTCAACGTGACTATGCTGCTGCCATCCGCCAGCAACCCAGAAAGCGGACAGTGCTGAGGACAGAAAGTGGAAGCGGGCACGCCCGCAACGAACCCGCTTGTAGAACTGTGGCGAAGGGTCTGACCGACAAGGATGGCTTCATTAAGGTGGAGCGGAAGAAGAGGAGGCCTCCTAGTCATAATCAATGTGGCACAGCACCGATAGGACAGAACCAGCTCCTGCGTCCCGTAATCCCAGCGACGTATATCTACTTCTCTCGCTTTCACCACACCACCAAGGCCTCCGACATTGTTCAGTACTAGGTGGAGAAGACAAGGTTCCGGTTGGGGGTCGAAAAGTTTGTGACGCGTCACGCAGTAGACTTCAACTCTTTCGTTGTTCGCGTCCCGACAGAACATATATCGACCTTCCTGGACGTGAATCTGTGGTCGAAGGGGGTCGTGTTCCGCAAGTATCGCGGACGTCGCCGACCGCCGGAAGTTACCGAACCCGCGCCTCACATCGCCGCGACGTGATCGAATATGACGTAGATTTAAGTTATATAAGTAATATGTATGTTAGACTATAAGGCATTTATTTTATGGGCCTTGTAGCCTGAAATAAAATGATTTATTATATTATAAATAGTAATAATTTAGGTAAATTTTTTTTCATGCCACATTGCACTTTTCAATGCCTCCTCAAGTAAGAATCTGCAACCCTTTCGAAAAGATCATCCGACCGGAGAAAAACCTTTTTAACTTACTGTTTAGGTATAATATTTTATGAATATAAGGGACGAGACGAGGAGCTGATGGTAATTGATACGCCCTGCCCATTACAATGCAGTGCCTCTCAGGATTATTGAAAATTTCTGAGCGGCACTACAACTGCACTTGTCACGTTGTCAAATCTCATTTGCCCAGTAATTTCCGCGCCCTTCAGACCATTACACTGTTATGGTTACACATTACTGCTTCACGGCAGAAATAGGCACCGTTGTGGTACCCATAATCTAGCTGTCATGGTGAATAGTTTTATGTGTAATAATATAAGATTTTGTTTGAAAATTCTTTTATTCAATCTATTTTCGGGAAATAGCACCAGTGCATCTGAGATTTCGAAGTACATTATTTATAAGTGTTTTGACCATCACGCATGACAGAATTTGTAGTTAACAAAACATTACATAGAACTGCACGCAACATACACCGGTCTATCGGCTATGATGTAATTATTGTAAGCATTTACGTAACAGAGACTCTTAAGAACTGTTTGGCAAACTTTGCATATGAGGTATGTTCCGATATGCACTGCGACCACTGTACAGTGTGACGTCAATTTAGTATACTGTGAAGCCGTTCTTTTATAGCCAGTTATACTTGTTACTATTTAAAACGGAACGCAATCCCGTATACTGTCGGCCGCATTTTTTGACGCAGCATTCAGATGAGTGTATTAAAGGTTTCTAGTTCATTAAAAAAAACTGTTGTTGGAGTACTGTCAAATTTAAAATATTTGGGATTAAACTGTAGGTATTGTTTATAAAACGTTAGGCACTCGATTGGTTTTGACTGATGACGTGATCAAAGTACTGCGAGTACCTTACCTCGAAAACGCCAGTGCTCACAGTAGAATATGCAGCAGTATACTGGCAGTCCATAACGGATTTATTTACAGTGATAGCACTGTGCAGTGCATATCGGAACATACCCATAGTAACATAATATTTGAGTATTACAAATATTTTTCTCCTTTAGGGAACATATTAAATAATATAGGCTCCTTTGCACAGGATGCCGGCTAGATTATGGATACCACAACGGCGCCTATTTCTGCCGTGAAGCAGTAATGTGTTAGCATTACTGTGTTTCGGTCTGAAGGGCGCTGTAGCTAGTGAAATTACTGGGCAAATGAGACCTAACATCTTATGTCTCAAGGTGACGAGCGCAGTTGTAGTGCCGCTCAGAATTTTAGGGGTTTTTCAAGAATCTTGAGCGGCCCGGCATTGTAATGGGCAGGGCGTATCCATTACCATCAGCTGTGCGTCCCGCTCGTCTCGTACCTTATTTTCATAAAAAAAAAGTTTAGTTTACTTCATAGTTTCAAACTAAGAATGTACACACTAACACATTTCTTAAGGCTGCGTTTCTACCAGAGATGTGCGAGGGAAATGTGTCGTGCGAGGATGTCTAGCTGTGCTGTGAAAATGTGTAGACCAAAGCTGTGCGAGGATGTGTGCCGAAGCTGTGAAATTTGTCGACGGGGGTGCGATGTAGTATGATGGCTGGTACAGTATGTCGCAAATAGCGCAACACATTACTTGCACACTTCCCTCGCACACATCCCTCGCTTGCGCAAAAATCTAGCTCCGCTGAGCTATTTCCACCTGAGCTGTGCTGACCGAGGTGAGGTAAATGAAGCGATAGTATTGATTCTTTACAAACACATCCCTCGCACGCATTCTTGCACATATCTGGTGGAAAAGCAGCCTACTGTCTCTATTGTAGTTATACAAATGATTTAAGTTTTCTTTAGTGTTAATTCCGCCAATATTTGTTTTAAACAATTCGACACGTGTTTCGCCTCTACACGAGGCATCCTCAGGACGTGTTGTCTCGCCAAAATCTGGCACGAAGCGGAATTAACACTAAAGAAAACTTAAATCATTTGTATCATTATGGATTTCCGCAAAGTAACGGCTACTTCAATAAATTTTCTATTGTGGTTAATTAAATAGAAAATTTTATTATTAAATTGAAGGTGAATGAGAGGCAATAACACCACGTTCGGGCACAAATCGTCATACGAATAATATTTCCTGATCCGGTAAGAATATTAAACTTAGGCATAAATATGACAACTGCGGGGATTGTAGAAGTACGTGATTTGATAGCTACATTAAGGCTATTATTAAGGCGATGTAAGGCCCATACAATTCACTCTCTTGCCAGAGTTCGACAAGTCAACAGCTCCTGAGGATGTCTCGTTTAAAGGCGAAACTCGTGTCGAGTTGCTTTCAGCAGAGATCTGTGTTACCGGCTATCCCTGTCGGAGGTTCAGTGAGGGACTATTCTTCGGTGGAGGACGCTTATAACCTCTAACTCTACGACATGCGGGTGCATTCTGAATGTCGACTAACAAATATTAGAGGAATTAACAATTAAGATAACTCATAAATAATTGAGTCTTTCACCTAAATGTGAACCTCAAACTCGTCTACTGGCGACAAATCTTAATATAATATTATAAATTACGTGACACGTTGTTTATCCGCGAAGGACTCCTAAACTAATGAACGGATTTTAATGGGGATTACTACATGGAGTGCAGTTTAGTCTAACTTGAGAGATAGGATACTTTTTATTTCGATTTCGAACCTATAATTATTTTTATTTCCAATATTTGTTTTGTATGGACATCTTTTCTGTGAGAAAATTTATAGACGCACGGTTTGACGGTTCTGCTGTGAAACAATTTCATTATAGTTTACAACAGGGAACAATGACGTTCTATATTATGTATGACAGGGAGCATATTTTCCTATATTATAATTCTTGGTGTTATGAAATATTATTGACAAATTCATAAAAAAACAGTATTTTATCTATTATGCACAGAACAACGTCTGTCGGGTCAGCTAGTTATATATTAAATTTAATTTTTACGCATACGTTAGCCTTTCCAAATAAGGGCCCAACATAAATTTAACTTATACTTATATTTAAAAAAAGTAGTCAAGTGCCTTTAATTTTAATTTTTCTCTATCCGTTTGTTCGGGCTACGCTGCGAAAGGGCTGGACCTTATTTATAGGTACTTTCGGTGACTTGACCCAAAAAACTGCTTATAACAATAAGCAGTTTTTTGGGTACTTAAATAATAAAATAGATTGTCAGATTACCCGCAAACAACAACTTACGCGGCCAAACTCGCCTACGGACGCCTGTTTAAACAAGTAGGTAATATTTAAAGAAAATGTAATTTATTCGTAGGTACATATGATTAAATTATTCTATTTAAAATTTGAATAGTTATAGCAGGAGTGATCATAAAATTATACAAACGCGTTAAATTAGACGTCTGATGCACGACTTCAGTTTCGTGACCAATATATTAATATAGCAACTGTATTTATCGATCGTAAATTCGATAGAGAATTTACAGAAAACAAATATGTAGTAAATACATCAAATAGTCCGTTTTACGCATATACAGGATGTCCCAAAGTTATGGGACATGAAGGGAAAGTACCTTAAATATCAAAGATAGGCTATTTTACTGAAAGAAGACTTCATGTTATTTTTAAAAGTTAGTAATTCTGCATTTAAAATTTCTCAAACCGACTTAAATGTAAAAAAAAATCACCCCTACTCTTATGATGCCAATCGAAAGAATGGCCAAAAACTAATAACTCTTCTTAAGTAACATAGTATTTTAAAAGAAAGTAGACAATTAAGTGGGTATTTTTTTGTAAATTAATTAATTAAATGCTCAAAATGTGATCCCTCTTGTCTTACGCAAATCGCCAATCTTTTAATGTGTCCGCTGCCTGTTGATTTTCTTATCATTTTATCGTGAATACTCGATATGATATGGCACAATTCTGTTTGTAACTCGCCCACGTTCTCGCATCGTTTTTTGTATAGCATATCTTTCACATATCCCCAAAAGAAGAAATCTAATGGTGTAAGTTCCGGGGATCTGGCCGGCCATCTAATCGGTCCATTCGTACCAATCCAAGTAGGAAAACGTTCATTTTACTTTGTTCCTTTCTTTTAAAATACTGTTACTTAAGAAGAGTTATTAGTTTTGGCCATTCTTTCGATTGGCATTATAAAAGTAGGGGTGTTTTTTTTTTACATTTCAGTCGGTTCGATTCCCAGACGAGGCAAGTAATTTTTAGAAAATCTTTGAATGCAGAAGTACTAACTTTTAAAAATAACATAAAGTCTTCTTTCAGTAAAATAGCCTATCTTCGATATTTAAGGTACTTTCCCTTCATGTCCCATAACTTTGCGACACCCTGTATACATATCTACTTAGTTAAGTTTTTAAAGGAATTTTTTTAAAACATGGACAAATATAAGTCAGCATGTGGCCTTGTAGCTGAAGTTTCTTACCGTAACTCTTTATATTATTTATTACTGTAGAGATGTATTAGAGATACTTAATCAAATCCTATTTTTATAATTACTGACCTTAAACGTATATTTAAAAAAAAAACAAATTTCAATGACCATTATTGTGTTAGATCGTACAATTAACAACTTTATTCATAAATCGCTAGCCAAACTTGACCTTGCGCTCTTTAACCCCCCCCCCCCCCCCCCCCCTTTAGGGAGTCCTAAATCGATACGCTCTCAGTCGTGTAACAGCACGTAGTATTTTTATGTTGTAAGTATAATGTCTATGAAATGAAATAATGTGTAATAATTCTGTTATTTTTCATCAAATACAATTGTAGGTAGGTACACCTGTTTTCGATCGCTTCTAAATTGCCCGATATTTTATTTGGTGATTAATAGGGTAATCCGTATAGCCGAGTGGTTAGCGATCGTACCTACTAAGCTAGAGGTCCCGGGTTCGATTCGCGGTAGGTGCAAGCATTTATATGATGAATATGGATGTTTGTTTCCGAGTCATGGACGTTTAAATGTATTTATGTATGTTTAAGTAAGTATATTGTATTAAATATTTCATTGTCTTGTAACCCATAACACAGGCTATATATGCTTAACTTGGGGCAAGATAATTT
The DNA here is from genome assembly GCF_905404315.1 of Leptidea sinapis. Classification (NCBI taxonomy): domain Eukaryota; kingdom Metazoa; phylum Arthropoda; class Insecta; order Lepidoptera; family Pieridae; genus Leptidea; species Leptidea sinapis. The sequence goes on along the minus strand of NC_066309.1, from coordinate 5,103,411 downwards.
GTGTGAAAAGTGTGTCAATATTAATTAATATTATTACATACATTAATGATTGCGAAACTCAAGTGGCGGTTCGCAGGGCACATAGATCGCGGAGAGATCGCCGTTGGGGCAGTTAAATCACGTAAGACGCAGTGTTGGTAGGCCCCCACAAGATGGACTGGAGAATACGTTGGATGAGGGCAGCGCAGTACCGATCGTCGTGGTAATCTTTGGGGGAGGCCTTTGTCCAGCGGTGGACGTCTTCCGGTTGATGATGATATTAGATACATTACTTTACTTAAATCTCATCTAAGTTACGCAGTCTCTAGAGATCTGATTAGTGAACCAAATGATGCCAAATGTGAAAAATTCGAACACCTATTTTTTATTAAGTAAATATATGAAAGAGGTAAAATAATTGTATATCATGATCAAAGCAAAAGTATAATTTATTACAGCAACATTTACATTATCAGTTATAACATAATTTACAATCCGACAATTTGAATGGACATAGGCACAGCTAACGAGGCAATGATTTACCTGAAGTGGGTTGCATGATATTAAAAGGCATATAAGACATTTTTTTTCAATATTGATTCCCAAATAAAATTTGAAAAACAAAATTTTATGAACGATGCGGGATTCGAACCCACGACCTCCGGCGTTCCGTGCCGGTGCTCTAACCACTGTGCGGTACTCGAACGGTTGGTTCTAAATAGAAGCAAGTCAAGTAATTGTCGCAGTCGAATATGATGATAAATGGGGACTCCTCAACGACTTACAGTGAGGGTGCGACCTGTGGCAGAAAATTCTAACTGTCTGTAATCAAATTGCAAAGCGCTTACGTTCATTGCTGCATTGAAAAATTTTGTAAATCTACACATATTTAGACAAATTGTTAGTGTACTTCAAATTCACTAAAAATCAAACAACAAAAAAAAAATAACAAAAAACAACCGACTTAAAAAACACTATTCCAAAACAATAGATATAATATGCACTAAAAAGTATAAAAATAATTGCGTTTTTTTATACAATGTAATTCTAGTTACGATTATTGTAATTTTTGGAGTCGGTGTCATCCAAGATAGGTTTGTAACTACATACATAGTTATAGGTGAGATGTGCTTGAGTCGTGAGGAGGCGAGAGGCGAGAGCGGGTCGCGGCGGAAGGACACCGATTCCAAAAATAATAATAATAATCGTAATTAGAATTAGATTGTATACAAATACGCAATTATTTTTATACTTTTTAGTGCATATTATTTTTACAAATTAGATAATTTGTAAAACGAGTATTATCAAAATCATCTATCACAGCTACAAACACCCACAACCCTACAACAATAAAGTATTGTTGATATCTCATAAATTTTATAGGTTCTGGTTACTTTATAAATTATTAAGGTTGAATAAAACATATTAGAACGGTTTTTCCTTAACTGAGTCATTTAACAGAACTAAGTTTTTATATAAGTGATTTTTAACTCTATCTTATTATCTTTTAATTTTATCTTATTTCGACGTAATTGTACAAGCCGGTTTTAATAGTAATTATGTGTTAAGTTAACTACTGATATTAAGTAATTAGTACTGATATTATGTAGTATAGAATATTTTTAATATACTTTTAATTAATTATTTGTAACATTCGACGATTACCTACGCAGTAAAACCCGAATGGGCTTATGTATGTACTTAGAGTATCGTTTTATTTGTGTGTAAATTAAAAAAAAATCGGACTGGGGAAACCACAGTTCAGAAAATATCTATATATTTAGTTTGTGTGAAATGTCAATGGTAGGTTCTGGAATGTACAGACGATCGACGGCACTTTATAAATGGTGATGGTTAAGTATGATAAGTATCATAAGATACATAATAGCTTTAAGGGTAAATGTATACACTTCTATAATAAAGTCCCAGCCACTGTTCAGGCATTATCTATAAATAAATTTAAATGTTTTATAAAAAAATGGCTCTGTCGTGAATACTATTACTTCACTGCTGAATATCTAAATGATCGGACAGCATGGGACTAGATTGTGATTATTTAATAGCGATAGAAATGACTGTACAATATTGTATATTTTTATTGAAAAGAGCGCAAAAAAAGAATGCTGAGAGAGTTTCTAGCGCAGCTTCTTCTTTCTCAGAGCGCCATTTGTTTCCGAAGCGGTAGTAGTATCTAGTAGTATAAGAAATGACATCAAAAAGAATTCTAAAGGAATCAATTTTGAGAAAATAAATGCCTTTTATGCCTATGTACTCAATAACTATAACTATGTTTTTAATATTAATTAATTTTTTTTAACCTTCTCGTGTAATGTGCATTTAGTTATTGACGTTTGTGTATTTTTAACCGACTTCAGAAAAGAAGGAGGTTCTCAATTCGTCGGTATGTTTTTTTTATGTTTGTTACCTCAAAACTTTCGACTGGGTGAACCGATTTTGATAATTCTTTTATTTGAAAGCTGGTGCTTCCCGTGTGGTCCCATTGTAATTTGGTCCAGATCTGACAATGGCATTCATGAGAATACCATAAAAGTCTTAAATTTGCTATACATACGAATAGCAAAGTGGATGATAAATTTACGAATAACTCAATATCGCGCCAACCGATTTCGATGATTCTTTTTATTGGAAAGGATATACTTCAAAGATAGTTTGGTGAGAGTTTGGTTAGGTTCTGATTACGGAATCCATGACAAAGTAACGGAACTCTTCAATTTTTAGGAGCAAATTAACGATATTCGGCCGAATCTTTTTTATGCTATCCGGATATTTAAGTCATCTACCATAACATAGTTATAGTCAAGTCATTGTCGTAGTCGAATATGATGATCAATGGGACTCCTCAACGACTTACAGTAAGGGAGCGACCTGTGGCAGAAAATTCTAACTATCTGTAATCAAATTGCAAAGCGCTTACGTTCATTGCTGCATTGAAAAATTTAGTAAATCTACACCTATTTAGACAAATTGTTAGTTAGTGTATTTCAAATTCACTAAAAATCAAAAAATTAACAAAATAACAACCGACTTCAAAAACACTATTCCAAAACAATAGATATAATATGGCCAAAAAGTATAAAAATAATTGCCTATTTTTATAAAATCTACTTAATAAACCTAATTCTAGTTACGATTATTGTAATATTTGGAGTCGGTGTCATCCAAGATAGGTTTGTCACTACATACATAGTTATAGGTGAGATGTGCTTGAGTCGTGAGGAGGCGAGAGGCGAGAGCGGGTCGCGGCGGAAGGACACCGATTCCAATAATAATATTTTTTTTTATGGAATAGGCGTACGGGTCACCTGGTGTTAAGTGATCACCGCCGCCCACATTCTCTTACAACACCAGAAGAATCACAAGAGCGTTGCCGGCCTTTAAGGAAGGTGTACGCCCTTTTTTTGAAGGTACCCATGTCGTATCGTCACGGAAACACCGTACAACGAAGCTCATTCCACAGCTTTGTAGTACGTGGAAGAAAGCTCCTTGAAAACCGCACTGTGGAGGACCGCCACACATCCAGATGGTGGAGATGATATCCTAACTTGTGGCGTGTCGTGCGAAGGTGGAATTCGGCGGCAGGAATCAGGTTAAACAGCTCTTCGGAACACTCCCCGTGATAAATGCGGTAGAAGACACACAATGAAGCGACGTCTCTACGCAACGCCAAGTGATCCAGCCGTTCACAGAGCACTGGGTCCCCGACAATTCGAGCTGCTCTGCGTTGCACGCGGTCAAATGAATCGATCGTAATTAGAATTAGATTGTTTACAAATACGCTTTATTTTTATAATTTTTAGTGCATATTATATCTATTGTTTTGGAATAGTGTTTTTGAAGGCGGTTGTGTTTTTGTTAAAAAAAAATTTGTTGCATCACTTTGCATATATTGTAATTGAAATGATTTGTAAAATTAAATTGAAAATAAGAATCTGTAATACCATTCTGTTTTGAAAAGAGCAACAAAAGTGTTTCTTGCTCGTTCTTCTCTAAGGAAATCTGCCTTCCGAACGAGCTGTATGAAAAAATGACATATTATGCAATTTACGTACAAAATAAAATATTTTTGTTTATTTGTTTGTTTGTTTCAGAGGTCGTTAAGAGAGTTTAATAACCTACATACGGCCGTTCCCAATATACTATATACAGATCGGAGGCGGTAATCGAACGGTTAGCTCAGTGGTTTAGAGCACGGGCACGGAACGCCAGAGGTCGTGGGTTCGAATCCCGCATCGTTCATAAAATTTTGTTTTTCAAATTTTATTTGTAAATTACTACCTTCTACTGTCAGTCATTAACTGTTAATAATCTGAAGCTGTCCCAATGTACCCAATAAGTCATTCTTATCGCCTTATATTGGGACGCGTGCATTAAAATTTCCATACAAACTTCTATCACTGGTAAGCTATACGTCGTTCCATTGACAGACAGCATGTACGGATCATCTCACTCAACTTGAGTTACCGTCGATAAGTTTATTGGGACAGAAAATAACAAACAACGATAGTTACGATTTTTATCTTTTTTTTATGGAATAGGAGAACAAACGAGCGTACGGGTCACCTGGTGTTAAGTGATCACCGCCGGCCACACTCTCTTGCAACACCAGAGGAATCACAAGAGCGGTGCCGGCCTTTAAGGAAGGTGTACGCACTTTTCTTGAAGGTACCCATGTCGTATCGTCCCGGAAACACGTAGTACGTGGAAGAAAGCCCCTTGAAAACCGCACTGTGGAGGACCGCCACATATCCAGATGGTGGGGATGATATCGTAACTTGTGGCGTGTCGTGCGAAGGTGAAGGTATCTCAAGTAAGAAATAGAATGAATATTGGGAACGGCGAATAAGCCCCTATGTTCTCTCATCATTTTGCTATCGTCCTTCAGTTATAAAATTCCTAATTCGATCAGAAGTGAATACAATATGAGATGTAGGTATCTCGATTGATAGCAGTAGTAATTTTCCAATAAACTCGGACGGTTGGGGGCCCACGCCCGACCAAGTGACTGAAGGCCAAATTATACCTAGTTAAAGTATTTTTTACGAGTGACCTTGAACTTAAGACCATATTCACCAACGTATAAAAAAAATATTGAGTCTTTTATTTCCGGTTAGTGGAATGTTTTTTATTTTGCATAATAATATTTTCATTTAAGAGTAAAAATGCATTATCTATAGATATATGTATAAATATAATCTGAATCTCGGAAACGGCTCCAACGATTTTCGTAATATTTAGTATACAGGGGATTTCGGGGGATTTCGGGGGCGATAAATCGATCTAGCTAGGTTTCTATTAAAAAATGTAGTATTATCCGTGTTTTCATGAGAAACAGCTACAATACCATCCTATTAATATTATAAACTAGCTGACCCGGCAAACGTTGTTTTGCCATATAAAGTATAATTCACGCGATAGTTTTATAAGTAATAAAACATTGCCTATATTATAGCCTGTACATCATTTTGTTCTATTGTCAATAGTTTTTGCAGCGCACGCAAAAATAGGTTTTCGATTTTACACCTTGTGTTACAAAATAGCAATTTTATTACGGATCCCTAATTTTGAAAAAAAAAACATAGCCTATAGCCTTCCTCGATAAATGGACTACCCAACACTGAAAGAATCATTCAAATCGGACCAGTAGTACCAGAGATTAGCGCGTTCAAACAAACACTGCAGCTTTATAATATTAGTATAGATTATAGTATAGATGTGAAAGTTTGTATGTCTGGATGTATGTTTGAACTCCTTTAACGCAAACACTACTGAATGGATTTTTATGAAACTTTGCAATAATATAGCTTACACACCAAAATAACATATTTATAAAAATATTGTGTGAATTATCTATACATTTAAATAAAATTGGAGTGTCTGTTTGTAATATTGAAATAACCGTTTTTTACTAAATGTATATTATGAATATATATACGGTACATACACCAAAATAACATTTTTTAGAATTTTTGTCTGTCTGTCTGTTTGTTCCGGATAATCCGGCGACTTTTATTGGCAGGTAGCTGATGTATTAAGGAGTAACTTAGGCTACGTTTATTTTAGACAAATAAACCAATGTCCAAGAAACGGTCTAACTCTAAAAATAATTTATATGGCAAAACAATGTTTGCCGGGTCAGCTAGTTATAATATAAAGGTAAATTTAGTTGCGAAATTATTTAAAACTATAATAAGCTCAGATGGGGTATTGGGTGATCCGGAAAGCAGAAGACCCTCGGTTCGAATCCAGATGTCCTATTAGTATTTTTTTTGGTCAAGTTTTGTACATTCTTAAAAATGTCGGTAAGTATTATAAATCAATATAATAAATCAAGACTCAGACTCAGATAAATGGCGGATAACAGACACTTTTTTGTCTACTTTGTCATTAATTAATACAAAAACCATATTAATGTTCTTTCCTACAAAAAATTATGTATTATATTTGAATCATGAGTAAATATTTTCATCATATTATTTTAAGCAAACAAATTTGAGGTTTTTTTGTTATGGAATGGGAGGACAAACAAGCATACAGGTCACCTGGTGTTAAGTGATCAATGCCACCCACAATCTCTTGCAACACTAAAGGAATCACAGGAGTGTTGCCGGCCTTTAAGGAAGTTTGTTTCCCTAAAGAAATAAATAAATGTTTCGGCTCACAAGAGCCAGCTATTCTAGAAAAGTAAATGTTAATATTGAGTTACATCAAATAAACAATGAAAACATAGATATGTATAGATATGAAATAAAATTCATTGTGTTAACAAAGAGTTTATACAAATACCACCAGACATCTATTGTATAAATAATGAATCAGTAATAATGATTTAATTAACTTCAAATACAATAACATTTATTTGAATCGCAATTCACAATGCATGTTTAACTATATAGAATAATTATTTCCTAGATTTTTTTTGACACATGAGCTTTATTTATTTGAAAATAATTTACCAAAATATTTTTTTTTTGGATTTTCTAGTTAATTCAAACATACTACATTACAACAAAAATTAAAAAAAAATCAGGAAATATTTAATCAAATTGTCAGTATTGTGATCGGTCCTAGATAAATCTACGAAATATGGCCGTTTAAAGTGGGTCAAAATTGTGTCCAAATGAGTCGGTTACAAAAAAGATACATCCAGTTGAAGCTAACAAAATGAGTGCAAAAATAGCTTAATTTCAACATCTTACCTCAGATGTCACAGTATAAAGCTATAACTTGTCAAAAAAAAAAAAAAAACTTTAACTAAAAATTTTAAAAATTCACAATATTAGTAAATGTTATTGATGGTGAAACTTTGATATCTAATATATAAAATTCTCATGTTGCGGTGTTTGTAGTTAAATACCTCCGAAACGGCTTGACCGATTCTCATAAAATTTTGAGAGCATATTGGGTAGGTCTGAGAATCAGACATCTATTTTTCATCCCCCAAAATGTTAGCCGTGGTCCACACCAAATTGTTTTTTTTTAATTTTTCTGACATTTTTTTTTAAATTTGTTTGATTATGAGTCAGCATTAAATTGTTTAATTACTACAACTTCAAATTTTCACCCGTCTACGATCAACAGTTACTTTTGTATCGCGATTTCAATATTGGCAATACAATGTTTGCTGAGTCAGCTAGTTATTAAATAAAAATTGAATTAAGAACAGTCTTTAGTTTTATAATAGAAGTGTTAGTTTGTTTGTGTATCTATTAGGTCCCCTAGTATGGTAACTATGGCAAATTATTTAAATAAATTATAAATTTTTTGGGCAATACAGAAAACACATATAGGATGATTCATTTCAGACCTTTTATATCAATTGTAATAAAGGACTTCAGCATATTCTTGAGGCTGTATTTCTGCTTTATGAATGCCCTTCCCAATTCCAATTAGCTCATCCAGTGTTAATTAAATTAATCAAACATTATACTTAATAGAATAAAAAACTTACCTCAGCATTATCAAAGGCATGTAGACCTCCATTTTTCTCACATTTCTCTTTGAAAACTTCTGACGACTTGTTCTGTATAGCTTCAATTTGTGCTTCATCAATTTTTCCTTGTAGCTCTGGTGGCAGCGAATCCAATGCATCAGATATAGATGGTTCAGTGAACTGGCTTTGAGCTACTCCTATAAATTTTAATTGATATTGTTAACCGAAATACAATATCATGAGTAAAATACTCTAAAACCAAATAAACGAGTAGGTAGTTGTGAAAAAAATACTTTTATATGCAAAAAAAAAAGCTAACTTCTTAAAACCAGAAAAGAATTTATAGAATTTGATATAATTATTTTTGTATATAAATATTAAAGTCCTCTTTAAAATAGCCAATAATTTACTGAAACTTATCTAAAAATTTAGAAAAAAAAAAATCAAAATCTACAAAAATATGTACCTGGAATAACGTATCGTGAGACTCAAAATATGAATATTTTTTCTTTTAAATTGCTATAGCTATATAGGTTTTCAAAATCTCATTCCTCACAGCTTGATGAGACTTTGGATTGGAGGAATTGTTAAATTAAAAAAAGACACCAATAGAAAAATAGCTCTACGCCTGCCGAATGCAATTTAAATTTCAAATCGGAAATACATCTTTTTTTTATTTGGTCACATCGGTCAATATTTTAAAAATAATAAAGAATTTAGCCATAACTTTTTTCATTTTACAATACAAGAAATAGATAATAATTAGGAGATTTTTAAAATAAAATTTACAATGCTAATAAATAGGCGCAAAACTTGTTTCAAGCATCATCCGTACGATCTACAGGCCGCCAGAATATTATTCAAATTTCGAAATTAATATAGTACTCAATTATAAAAGTAGATTACCTATAATTAATTACTTACCTATTATTACAGCGTAAAATACATATTTAAAAATCATTTTTAAATTATTATTAACACAAATATTACGTAAATTATATCGTTGAAGCTATTTACAAGTCCGTTTCACAAAACGTGCAAAAAACACAATGATTTGTAGTAACTTATAAGTAGTGTACAGCTATGTAAATTGTAACAGATCTAATATTTTAATAGTATTCAGAGGTCGATGAAGTTAAGAACAGACTTTACGCACTACACGACTCACATATCCACACTGACATAACCTACTATTCCTACTAACACAAATTGTTATTTGTTAACACTGATGATCAAAGTTCACACTTCAAAAAGTAGGGATGCCGATCTGAGATCGATTAATCGGAGGATCGATTTTATAGGTTGAAAGTATCGATTTTTTTAGATCGATATGCTGAGTAGAATCGTTCCAGTGAAGCGGTATTTCACCCTAGAAAATCGCTTTTCGCTTATTTTGTTTTGGCAAACACCAAAAATAATGGACACTTAGTTGAATGTACCCGTAATATTACAGTGTTCCCGGTTGAAAGGTTAATTATCTAAAAACTCGCTTCTATTTAATAAAAAAAAAATTACGTACGTGTACTCTACTGGCAAGAACAAAAAATCCTCTATTTATTATGACTTTCACTCAATAATCATGATGTATATTATGAGTAGCATGGACTCATCAGCTGTTCCTTGAAATTGACCTTTTTCAATTGCCGGCAACATTGTAAGGGATCAGCCGAACCGATTGGATCCGAAAAGACTGGACATACTGATATTATTGAAAAATTTTTGGGAAATTTAACTTTTTCATGAAATAAATACATTTTAAAAATAAATATCTTCCTACCTGATCTGACTTTGATTTGGTTATAAAAAATGTTATAATCAAATTTCCCGAACTAAAAAAAAATGATTTTTAACGATTAGAGATCAATTATTACGGATTTTTCCTTGTTTTTCATAAAAATCGATTAATATTTACATTATAAATGCAAACGTGGAAAAAAACAATTTTTTTAGACCTTGACTTTTTTGTGAATCAATTGATCAACGTACGATTCAAATCGATTTAAGAATCGAGCTGTATCGGAAAGAATCGCCATCCCTAGATCACAGAATATATTTGACAGATAATATCTCCGAGCAATTAATCATTAAATTATAATAAAAAAAAACTACAAAGCGAATCAAAAAAAAAATCAAATTCCAAATTTCTATATTTGATAGTAAAATATATATACAAAAATTACTTATAATCTGTTTATTATAGCAATTTTATGTGTAGGTATCAGAAAACTTATTTCTACAACCTACGTGTTGAGGGACAAAACTTTATTAAGCTTAAAATTTATATATAAGATTATGGTGGGAAATCCAGGAAACTGGGAAAACCTGGCTATTTGCTATCATAAAGTGAATCAAATAAGAACTCATTCTTTTAAATATCGAATATCGATTCAAATCGATTTACTAATCTATTTTTTCGGACAGAATCGCCATCCCTAGACTTAACTGAATAGTGATTGAGTGACTGCTGTACACCTTTATCTCCTATATTCAATACTTATCATAGAATTTATAATAATTACTATTACGAGAAGGCGAAGATTGATGAACGACGTCTACTAGCGCGGAGCGCCACCTCGGAGCAGTTATCAAGCGAGAGCGCCACTTTATGCCAATAAACTAACAGGGCGGGTGATTTTGAATTTTGCTTGCTCGTCGAGGCTCCGGGAACTGAAGTAATTGAATGTAATAGTTTAGGTATGTGTATATTTATATGGCGAACCGGAAGACGCAGTGTTAATAAGTCCATTTGCTCAGTTTTTCTAACGCTGTAAATTTAACTGAGATATCTCCACAGCGTTATACATAAAATTTGACGCAAAGCAAATCACATGCAACCGAATAATAATATATACTTTTTAATTAATAGAATACGGACCACGGACCTTTGGAAGAGAGTATATCATAAACTATTGTACATACATATACCCAATGATATTATATTTAAATATCATTGCATATACCATAAAATTTTAACAAAGTGGTTATTTCTATTACCAATATTTCTGATTATATCCAAGATGGCAAGGATTTTTCACCGTAGATATCGGACAAAGGTTTACATCCCTTAATACACCATAATATAAGTATTGATGCAATTGTCATAATAAATAATCATACGTCCTAGTGACAGGACTATATTGTGACAATAACCGGTCACATTTTCTGCATTTTGGTAAATTTTCCTATTATTAAATTCTTAGTAAATGTTGTATCGAAAATAAATTACTCTTCGTAAAATTTAACAAATGGAAAATAAAAAGTTATTATATAGTTATTTATAGTCATTTAATGACTATAGAAAAGAAAAATCGTATACGTGCATTTTTAATATGCTTTTATTAAATACGTGAAAATGATTGATGAAAACAGGAACATTGTTTGTTATCGAGTTCATAATAATTCTCAAAATTTCCATAAACCCCACTATGCAGATGCCTTTTTTTCCCCACCCCCATACGAATTTGCATCAGTTGGTGTTAATAAGACTAATAATAATATTCGCTATAAGCAAAAATATGTTCAAAACATTAATTGTATGTGTGATGATTGGCTTGATCAACATAAAGAAGCAAAACAATGGACACCAATTAAAAAGTTACATGGAAATAAGGATACAACGGTTGTACTATACAATGATCAAAATAAGACTATGGTAAATCATAAAGATAACGATGTCATACATGATCTAAACAAAACAAAACGATTATCTCCGAATCTGAAGACTGACGATGATCCCGTCTTACACCCAAAACGATTTTTTTTTGATAATCGAGAAAGGATAAACAATAGAAATCTTAGAAATGAAATTAAACCCCAAAATTATAAAAATAATGCAGAAAAAGGCAAGTTAAAAAATTATGAATATGAACAGCAACCACAAATTGATCGAAACAAAAAGAAATGGTTCTCACTAAATCCCAAACCTCATGGAGCTGTCGATATTAATCGAAAGCAAAAGGATTTCAAAAGATCACAGAGAAAAAATGATAAGAATAATAACTTACAGAAAATAGAAACTGCACCCAAAAAATATTTTAAGAACGCGGAAAATAGTAAACCAATAAAAAGCGAAATTAAGCCACAAAATTACCTATTCAAAAGGAATTGGTTCACTCTAAATCCCAAGCCTCATCATACTTACGGTGTTTATTCCATGCAAAAGGATATCGAAAACCCACCAAGAAAGAACGATATAAATCATAAAAATAAAAGTAACTTACCGATTATGAAAACTGAACTTAAAAATTACGATAAGAGCACAGAAAAAAGTAAATCAAAAAATACTAAACTTAAACCACAATATGATCAATCCACAAAAAAATGGTTTTCTCTAAATCGCAAACCTCATGGAGCTTACGAAGTTAATCCCAAACAAAAGGATTTCGAAAACAAAAAAATCCACAAGGATTTAAAAAAAGATAAATCATTAAAACTTCAATTAGAGCAGCAGATTCAACCGCAAAATGAAATACGGAATAGAACAATGTCTCCAAAAACAAGAAATAAAAATGATGAACAGAAAATTAAATCTGGAGAAGGCGATCAATTACATAAAGTTAACTTAAATAAAAAACAAATCCCGGAATCGAAAAAAGAAGGCATTCGGTTATTCTCAATATTTCACCGGAAACCAAAAAAACAACCAATAAAACCACTTTTTTCAATAAAGGTTAACTCGGAAAATTTTCAAGTATTAAATTCTGCGGAAATTGAAAAAAACGTAAGAGCTTTTGGAAAAGTCGAAAAGCCAAATAAATGTATATGTCCATCCCGCTTAGAACGTTTAGAAAAATTTGGTATAGGCGATACTTGTGAAGCTGGTGTTTGCGAGAAAGCCCATCACGACAAGTATCGCAAATTCGATTGTAAGTGTAAGAAAAAGCAAATACTTGAATGTAGCGACACTACATGTGATGATAATTTTTTAAAAAGAGAAATAAAATCAATGAAACAAAATAAAACGACTAAAGACAAGACAAGTCCATTGTTTGAAGTGATATTAGACAATAAGAACATGAATATTTTGAATGCTAATGAAATTGAAGGGGTACTTAGAAGCGCATCTAAACCTAAAATATGCCCAACAGGTATTTGTAGTAAGCCCATGAAGGATAAAAACATAATGTTAAACTGTAGGTGTATTGGGAAAAAGATGGTGCCCGGCCTATACGAGTGTAATGAAAAAACTTGTGGACCTAAAAGATCAAGATTTCAGATGTTCTGTTCTAGAATTTTCAGTCGAACAGAATACTATGGGCGCAAACTGGAATCAATGCCGTCTCACAAAAGACATATCCGTAATCAAACCTACGAGATCAGACCTTTAACTGTTCGAAGACGAAGCTTTATATCATCGTACGGTAAAGCAAAAAGACATCAGACAGTCCACAGTGATAATAATGTTCTTGCAGGACAGAACAGAACAAGGTCGAAATATTTAGAACGACAAACCCCGTATATATTAGAAGGTATGTTGAGTTGTTACTAAATACATAATAACCTTATGCAATGTAACATATTTTAATAGCAGTAGTTAATAGCATAGTAAAATTAGCACACTAAGAAGAGACAAGTCTCTTTTTGTAAACAGCATCTCCTCCACCTCCACAATTTGGCGTCGATATATGGTCGATGTACCCAACGTTCAATTCCGTAGTCTCTTGGAAGAGAAGACCAAATTGGCGTCTTAAAAGCTTGGTGTACTCAGTAAGGCGAGAAAGTACTTCAGTATAAGTCACCGCCTACAACTATATAAGGCGCAAATTGGGCCTCACTTGGAGTACTGTTCTCACCTCTGGGCGGGTGCTCCCCAGTACCAGCTTCTTCCATTTGACCGCATACAACGAAGAGCGGCTGGAATCATGGACGATCAAGTCATCTCCGATCGGATTGAATGGAATAAGGAAGTCAAAAACGTGGCTCGCTTGCGTCAAAAATATTTGGAAGAGGATAGGTTGGAACGTAGTATTAATACGAAAGAGAGGTTATTATTTCTGTAAGCCAAATAATGAAAGCGACTCCACTGATTTAGAAAAAGTTAATTTAATTGACTTTTATGATAAAACTATTATGTTTTGGCTTAGTTTCTTCCATTCATTAAATATGTAATAATATGTATAACGCTTAATACCCGCTTCTAACTAATAATACGCCGCTAATCATATACCCCCTTATTCATAATAGTCTGCTAACTTAAAGCATTGCTAATTCTCACTCTGTCTTCTCCTATTGACCTAAGTCAGAATGAGAAAAAACACTCCTACTCGGGGATAGTCTATACGTCACGACTCAGGAGCATGTCGAGGTCAACCGTGACGGAAAAAACGGGAAAATCGCTAATCGCAGCTAAAAAACATTTTTCGAATGTGCACCAAAACAAAGCCAACGAGAAAAATATATTAAAAGAAAATCGTATTTCTAAATGATCAATGTATCCAATAGTACCGGTTGTGTCTTAGATAAATAGTAGGTGTAAAATCAGAAAAGTATTAGGTTTTGAAGTTATTAAACGACTTTCCTTTACACAATATAATGTAATAAGTTGGAAACCTACATTGGACATAACATAAACATTAATATTAAGTTTTTGGTTGCTGAGAATTTAGAGATAATTCTTTTTTTTTAATGCACTTCAATTGGAAAATCGCTCTTCTTATTTGAGGCAAGGCTAATCGTTTGTAACATAAAACAGTCAATACTTTATTTACTGTTATTGTTCATAATATCCTTGCAGAACTTTTAAATAATAATAAAAATAATTCAGCGTTTTGGGAGACTATCGCGACTGAATTATAGCTGACTGAACCCAATATAACAGAAAATCTTTTATTTTTACACAATAATTATATAATGCAGATTTAGGTCCGATTAACAGAATATTTTAAATCTTCATTAATATTCATCTTTAATTAGAGATCGGATATTAAAAGCTGTAAATCGCATGATGATGTTATAATCCATGTCTAGTTGACAAACTTAGGAAAAATAAATATTTGTAGAGGTCAAATATAACATTGAATTTGTATGTTTACAGATAGTCCGCTACGGCGCAGCAAAAGATACGATGAATACAATAAAAACGGGATACAATGTTTATGTGATCCAAGCTATTGTGAGTGTCATCCAGAAAAAGAGGATGTTGAAAAACATCCAATCGCGAAATCGAAAAAAGCAAAAACACGTAAAAAGAAACGTGTTAAAAAGATTTCCAAAGGTATTTTAGAGTCACAAGAGGATTATGAAAAGAGATTAAGCAAAGTTAATAAAGAGGAACGCAAGCAAACGTTGCGAGAAGAAAAAGAACAAATGAAACGAAAAAGGGAATTAGCAAAGCAACGGGGTCTGTACACCTCAAATTTCCTTTCAAATCTTATAAATGGTGTTATCAATATAACGCTTAATAGCATTCGAGTAATACTAATATCAACATGTTTTGTAATAAGGCATCCGATTAGAAGTTATATTTACGTAAAACACAGATTAAGAGATCCTGTAGGTACATGTAAGGCGATAAGACGGTGGTTTGGAAATACCTGGAAAGAAAAAGACACGAAGCTATCACAGACTTTAATGGAATCAGAAGCGTTGAATGTCATAGCAGACCATCTAGAAGATTCGCAGGTATTTCAGTTTTTTGCCAATAAAGGTGGTACACAGAATGAAAAAATGTATTATGAGAAGAAAACAGCGTTAAGGAAGAAAAGAATGAGAAAACGACACGATATAGCTGTGTATGGATGTCGACATATGCTTTTAACGACACTTAGAAAACATCCATGCATTTGGGTTTATCATATATGTCCAGACTGTTACCCACAATGCTTGAGTCTTATGACTTTCCTCAATAATTTTTGTCAAATTCTTATGTTCCTGTTAGCGGTGTTGTGTTGGACTCCGTGCATTGTAATGTGTGAGATAGTTCGTGCAATTTTCTGTTGTGTTGGATGCACAAATTAGATAAGTAAAAATTGTTTTGTTATTGAATGTTGAGTTTTATTAATTTGCAGCCTCCCTTTTAATTACGTAGGTATCTAACCTATTTTGGGATTTATAATATATACGGTTGTGTGTTCACCGCTAAAAAGTCTCCCTTCATCGTATCCCGTCGATTCGAGATCACTCCTCTAACTGCCACAGCCTGTATCGGCATACCTGGCGTCGATATATCGAGCGACGTTCAGTTACATGGTCACTTAGAAGAGAAGGCCAAACTGGCCTCTAAAAAGCCTGGTGTACTCAGTAAGGCGAGAAAGTACTTCAGTATAAGCCACCGCCTGCAACTATATAAGGCGCAAATTCGTCCTCACATGGAGTACTGTTCTCACCTCTGGGCGGGTGCTCCCCAGTACCAGCTTCTTCCATTTGACCGCATACAACGAAGAGCGGCTGGAATCATGGCGATCAAGTCATCTCCGATCGTCTTGATTCTTTGGCGTAGCGTAGAGATGTAGGTTCTGTCTGCATCTTCTACCGCATTTATCACGGGGAGTGCACACAGGAGCTGTTCGGGTTGATTCCAGCGGCCGAATTCCACCACCGTGTTTCCATTACGTGCAAAGTACCACCCGCATCAAGTTGACGTCTGGCATTCTACAACCGCGCGTAAGCAAGCGTTTGCAAGTAATTTCTTGCCTCGCACAGCCACTTTGTGGAATCAATTACCGGCTGCGGTTTTCGCGAACCGATACGACTTACGGACCTTCAGAAAAGAGCATACCTTAAAGGCCGGCAACGCATCTCTTGACACCTGATGTTGCGGATGTCCATGGGCGGTTTCCTCACCTCTCCCCATCCTGTGAGCCTCTTGCGCGTGTGCCCCCTCTTATATAAAAAAAATACTACTTACTATAATATCATACTGCAACTGTTCCTGCTTTACTCTGGCCATAAAATAATATGGTTGTATTAATGACACAACAATTAAAAATTAAAACAATTAAAATTAATCTAAAATTATAATAAGTTTAAACATTTACAAGCAAAGCATGTCGCTACAATAACGATATTAAATCAATACACGAAAAAACTACTTAAAATCGTAAGCGTAATAATATAAATGTTAATATGAATAAATAATTGAAATTTTCAAATTTACTAAAAATATTATCTTTAAAAAAAATTGACCATCCCTACGTGGGTGCTACTCACCTACAAGTAAGAACTAAGGCGCGGCGTAGGACAAGTAGGTGTCAGTGCCTACATTAGCGCGCGGCTACTAGATTACTCAGGTTACGAAATTATATAATGAAAAATTTATTTATTTAGGTGAATTATTTATATTTTGTAATTTATTTTTTTATGATTACTATTATGTAGTATTAAAGTCGCCATTCTAGCTCAAGGCTGTGTGTACATATATGACTAAATTTAGTTTGTCAGTCAATCGCCCAACAAGTCGAAGACTGTATCGTAGGGTCAGATAATAGAAGGTCAATAAACCCTTTTACTTGGCAACCATTTGGCATTGCTATGGCTAATTTTGATGAGACTGTAAAATTTGGAATAACTAATAAAAAAGAATATTTTTTCTTATCTTAATGTTACTACTCACTTATTTTTTTGCCGTACACCGAATAAAGCAACAAACAGGCGAAAGAGTAGATTACAAGAAGACAACAAAATTACTGTGCATGTGAAGATGGAGCAGTTGAGGGTATCTCAGTAATAAGAGGCACAAGCTAAACGAAACCAACAACGGCAATAATTGGAATAGAGGTTAAAAAACTATGTTTAAAAAAACCGACTCCAAAAACTGAAAAGTATCAAATAACTAAAAATTTAATTTAATACACCTTTACCTCTAATATTAATAATATGTTATTATTTATATGTGCTACCTATTGATAGGTTTTAAGTCGGTACCAGTTTTAGAAGTCAGTTTTTTAAACGATTTTTTTTTTACTTTTTAGTGTCAGTTAATAATTTTAATATATAATTAACCTGAATGAAAACTTCTAAAAAAGCCGTACACAAATAACAATTATATCATCGAGGTAAAAATTTTTTTTTTATGAAAATAAGGGACAAGACGAGCAGGACGTTCAGCTGATGGTAATTGATACGCCCTGCCCATAACAATGCAGTGCCGCTCAGGATTCTTGAAACCCCCAAAAATTCTGAGCGGCACTACAACTGCGTCACCTTGAGACAAGATGTTAAGTCTCATTTGCCCAGTAATTACACTAGCTACGGCGCCCTTCAGACCGAAACACAGTAATGCTTACACGTTACTGCTTCACGGCAGAAATAGGCGCCGTTGTGGTACCCATAATTTAGCCGGCATCCTGTGCAAAGGAGCCTCCCACTGGTAAATACATACAAAACATAGATTTTACACAACCTATGTAAATTTTTTATGGGACCAATAATTACGTAAATCGGATCATAAATCTCAGAGTAATCGGTGTACATACATAACAAAAAATACCGATCGAATTGATAACCTCCTCCTTTTTGCAGTCGGTTAAAAAGCGCGAAGGTTCGTAATAGACATTTGACATACACAGAGCAAATGGTCGACAACACCAACAAGTACATCGACCATTTATATCTACTTCATTCCCAAGTCCCGCATTCAAGTCCAAAAAAGATATTGAATATTCCGCTCATCTGACAATTTGATTGGTATTGGGGACGAAGAATATCCCCATTGCTATTAGGAAAAACATGAGTCAGCTGTCATGTGTTGCGTTCATTAGAATAAATTGGGACGCCACCAGAACCTCGGTGGGCGGGTGATCTGCTGGTAAATCTAACAGATAGATGGGCTGCACCTATCGAAGGCAAGGGAGAAAGCATAGCAGTTAGTCTGGATATAAGAAGGATTGTGATCGCGTATGGCACAAGGCGCTCCTCTCAAAACATCCATCTCTGGTTTAGCGCATTCCAGTATCAGCTCGAATCATTTGACCACGTGCATGGCAGAGCTGCTCGATGTGTCTGGAGTCCAGTGGTCTCTGAACGGCTGACCGCTAGATCACTTGGCGTTCCGTAGAGACTTCGCGTAATTTTGTGTCTTTTACTGCATTTATCTAGGGGAGAGTTCCGAAGAGCTGTTTTATATGATTCCTGCCGCCGAATTCCACCTTCGTACAACACGCCACAAATAAGGATATCACTATCTATCTATCTACTATCTAGATGTGTTGCGTACCTCGACAGTGCGGTTTGCAAGACTTTCTTCCACGTACAACGAACCTGTTTAATGAGCATCCTTGCGCGGTGGTTCCAGTACGATAAGACATGGGTACCTTTAAAAAAAAGCGCGTACACCTTTCTAAAAAGCCGGTAAAGTTCCTATGAACTCTTTTTTTGTAAGAGAATGTGGGCGGTGGTGATCACTTAACATCAGGTGACCCGTAGGTACGCTAGATTGTCCTCTTCTTACATACAAAAATTATTTTATAAATTGTTCATCATCAATACAGCTTCGTTAATTAATAATCAAAATTCAAATTGCAGAATGGCCATGACCTCCGGGATTTTATAAAATTCGATGGTAGTCATTAAAGCAAGTATTATAATAATATTATATTATTTTATCGTATGTGTAAAATGATTAATTATTTCGTAATATTTTTCTGACTGTGCTCTCGCCTATACATTATTTGCCGTATAATATTTTCTTATTATTATTTTTTACTGTGATTTACAACATTATATTTTCCTGAAGAGCTGATAAAAACTGCATAATATTAGGTCGGTATATTAACACATCTTTACATTGATCTGTTCCTACATTATCTTGTACACTTTGCGTCCAATAAAACGTACGTTGTGGTTTAAGTGATCTAACTTATGAAACACTTTCTATGTAGATTTCTAGGTGTTTCTATTATACTTTTCTAATTACTAATCACAACAACAATAACAAAAACACATTGCAGCCAAGTGGAGGCATAAAAGGATAGGACACCAGAAGCAACATGCAAAAAAAATAAGAGTCAACTGTAGGTTTTGTCTCCATACATTTAGACACTGTAACCACACAGGATAGGCCCATGGACAAATCCTATATATTAAGTGCCAGCGTCTGTGCCTGAGAGTGGATATAAATAAGTTACTACAATCATAATCCAATGTTTGTCGTTGTCGCTTCGCACGTTTTGGTCGAGGTTTTTCGCTTTTTGCTCTAGTTTGACAATACACTGATACTTGACGATACCAACAACACTTGAGTCTTTTTCTTCTATTTAAACTGTTATTTTTCTTTGACTCACGGCGTTTTTTAAGTTCTTCATGTGTATGTTTATTCAAAAAAGCTTCTTGGATCAGTGGTGGTGAACTTGGTTCAGTGTCACCACTTGCCGGGTCACGTCTATGTCTATGGCAAGCCTTATTTAAGACTTTTCGATTTGGAGAAGCATCTATATAGAAATTTTTATGCGATGCCTTTTTGTTTATCCCTACGCCATTTATAAGATTGTCATATATTTCATTTGCATTCAAAGCTAAATCATTACTTAGCTTCTTCTCTGTCTCACACTCAAAATTTGTTTTGCGGTGATTTTTTTTGTGTAGCAAGTTATGGTATGCGCCACAAGTACATTTATTGGGGACATTAGAAAACGATTTCGCATATTTACAAGGACTTTGAGGATGCTTTAATATTCCTTGCGAGTGAAATTCCGGTTGTACTTGATTGTATTGTGTTGCGTTATGCCGTGTTTTTCTTGTCATTTGGGATTGTGTTTGCTTAAATGATTTCTGATTACAAGCTTTATTTCTGTGCGTTCCTTGTTCTCCTTCTCGGCCACTAATAAAATTTTCTTTCTTGTAACTTAATTTTGGCTTATACAAATAAATCTTACCATTTTCCGATGTCAGTTTTATTCCATTGCATGCATGCGTTGGTGATGCACAGTTGAATTTATTTTGAGGATAGGTAACAGAATTTTGGCTGGCATTTTTTAAGTTTTTTGCAAATTTGAGAACTGGTAACTGAGATATTTCTAAATCATTGTCGTTGAGGTAGCAGGGTTTATCATTTTCCGTTCGTTCTAAATGATTGCATTTGAGGTTCATATTGATGCGGGATTTTTTATTAGATCTTAATTTTGATTTGTTTTTACTAACATTTTTATCTGATTGAAAAGAGCTGTGCTGTTTGTTTCTAAAAGTATCTGGGGTTTGTCTCATTTTACTATCAGGATCAACAGACGATAATGACATAAAATTGTGTTTGAATCTTTTCCATATGCTCAGTTTCTCTCCAGTGACGCATATATCTTTGTAAAATATTGCTTTCACTTCGCCCTTGGAAGTATCACATCCAATAACAGCTTTCTTTATGTAGATCTTTGAATCTGATCTTATGGCATATTTTCTTTTATTTGTATTGTTTTCTTTCTGTCCTGTTGTATCTATTAATACTGGCATATTAATTTTGCGTGACAAGATTAATAAGCAATTTGAGTCTGAATTTCATAAATATTATTTCCAAACACTTTCACAACACCTACCATTTTCAGAACACTTCTCTTTCTTAAGGTTGAGTGAACCGTTAAGTCTCAAATTATTCATAACAACAGATTCAGGCTCTCGTAATTATATTGTACCTACCACCTGATTAAAAAATATTGGAACCATATTATACGAAGCAATCATAGAACATATTATAGGCAAATAAAAGTGAGCCTTAATAAAGTAAATATAATAACACAATAAATATAACCAAAAATACACTATAAATAAAACCACGAATATTTCAAATATTTGACTGTAAATTATGTCCATAACTTAAAAAATGACAACAAAAGAGCAAATACAACATTATTTCATGTAATACGTTTGGTTGACGTTTATCTTTTTTGGAATAGGAGGACAAATAAATCTGTAGGTCACCTGGTGGTCCTTTTCTTGAAAAAAAAAAAAATTTTTTACTCTTTTTGAAATTCCTTGTGTGTTCACGATGACCGGACCATAGATAATACACTTAAATAACGCTAACGGACACGCTATAGATGAATGGAACGCATTCTATATGTCTATATGGAGTGTAGTGTGATACCATAATTCGATGTCATTAATCAGTTAAAGCGTAGCTGACGCACAATATATATATATATATATATATATATTTCAACGCAAAGCTAATGAATCTGATAGTTCACAGAGTACTGACCATACGAGGAGGTTTTGTTCGGAGTTTCCCTGCGAGATTGAATCAGAAATGAGGTGATCCGCAGGAGAACTAAAGTCACAAACATAGCATAAATGATTGCGAAACTGAAGTGGCAGTGGGCAAGGCACATAGTTCCACGGATGGCCGGTGAGGCAGAAAAGTACTCGAATGGCGATCACGTACCGGTAGACGCAGTGTTGGTAGGCCAAGATGACAAGATGGACCGACGATCTGGCCAAGATCACCGGATAATGTTGGACGAGGGCAGCGCAGAAACAGTCGTCGTGGATATCTTTAGGGGAGGCTTTTGTCCAGCAGTGGGCGGCTTCCGGCTCATGATGCTGATGACCATTCGAGCCGCTCTGCATTAGATTGGTCAATTATTATGTTGATACTGGAGTGCACCAAGGTACAGACGAAACAAGAGATACTACTCCAAATAAGGCTGAACCAACGCTCTAATGGAGCTACTAGCTTGTGGACCGGCTGTCGCCACAGATTTATCAATTACCTATCCAGATATCGTCAGAATTAAATGATTTCGTAAAGGTAGAAGCAAATGCCACCATACTACTAAGTTTATACATACAGCTTATGGGAAAGGGAGACGAACGAGCGTACCATACCGGGTGTTAAGTAATCACCGCTTCCCACATTCTCTTGAAACACCAGAGGAGTCACAGGAACGTTGCCGGCCTTTAAGGAAGTTGTACGCCCTGTTTTGATGGTAGCCATGTCGTATCTTCCAGGAAACACCGCTGCACTTACTGATTTCTTATAACAGAACCAGTGTGACCGGTATTAAATTAAACATTTTCCACCAAATTATTAGAGTTTGAAATTTTTATCAAACCAAAATATTTAATGATTTATTTTATGTTCACATGAGCCATATGGAGGTCATAAGGGATAAGTAGTACACATTGTGATGAAAAATAATTCACTATTTTTTATGCGGATTTTTGAAAATCAAGCTTCACATTTCAAACTTAATGAATTCGAAAACCCTTTTCACAATATAAAGATTGTTATTTTGTCATAACTTCAAGTCAACAATGTTTTTTAATGTTTGTACTATTATTTATTATTTAATGGAAGAATTTCTTTCTGGAAAAATAATAATGTTTGTTAATAATATAACTACGTTTAATCGAATAGAAGAACATAATTAAATTTATGATTGGTGATCATATAATAAGAATAAACATTTCTAATTATGGTTTCTTTAATGATAGATAGAGTGATTTAAACTTTACTATCTTCAATACTTTATTTACTGTCTTCTCCATTTAAATTATTTTACTTAATTTTTTTAGGAATACTTTACTACTGTGATTATTTTCTGTATCTTGTTTTTCAGATACTATATTGTGTAATTCAAACGAGTTAATACTTGATTTTCTTTCGTTTATTAGTTTCTTCAATTCATCAACTATCTCACTTACGACATTTTCATCTTCATAATTTTCATATTGTATTAAATCACTGTTATCATCAAAATCAAGTTCTATGTTGGAGTTGTTATTGTTATTTTGCCAATAATTAGTAGACTGGTTTGTTTTATACTGGTCATCAGCTTTCATCAGTGTTTTGTTTCGTCTAACGCTTCCGATGGTTGGAACTTTTGCACCATCGTGTTCAGCATTTAAATAAGACAAAAAATCACTAAAATAATTTGTGTTGTACAGTAGAATAATTATAAAAAGTGCTCCAATTAGGAAATAAGTGCAATAGCAATATGATCCCATACTGGGTCGACATCCACTGGAACATATTGAAGATGAACAGCAATTCCTAAAACAACAGTATGCTGTCAGCATTGGCATAATTGTACAAAACTGGAGTATCATTGATATATAGCCATGTATAGTGTGGATAATAAGTCGTGCTAAATCTTCGATCGCAAGTAGAGCAGTTATTAGAACTCTTGAAACCATCTCCATGGTGCAAACTATTGGCAAATACAGCGCGTAACACATTTTGTATGAAGAAAAGTTTTAGTGTATTTTTCTTTATTTTTTCTTCTAAAATTCACAACATTTTTGATAAGATTGCTACATGATTTCTTAATATTATTTTAATTGAAATACATGAAACTTTAATGACAGATCAATGATAGAATTCGAAGAAGTTTATATTCTGTTCATAGAGAGTGCTTAATTATAGAATTAAATTATTAGAATTTTTCTAGGATTAAAGCTGTATTTTATTTAGTTGTATATCAATACTAATAGCAATGAGGGTGTAAACACGACGTAATGCTCAACGTATTAAAGCAAACTAGATTTTTTTGTAAAAACTATTTCCTGATAATATACCTACAGCTGATCTCAGATTATTTGTTTTAGAAGGGGCACAGTACTAGAAACAGCCACACATGGACGTCTACAATACCAGAGGTCCTAGAGGAATTAACAATCTAAAATTTCTGAACAATTTCTCCGAACCCTCTGCGTGATGGCACACTTCTAAAATAATTGTTCTTTGTTATGTGCACAGACAATTCAATTAATCATTGTTGACATCCTAAGTAATATTGCAGCTACCACCATAGCATAAATTGTGAATTATGTTCACGAATTTATTATCATCTATCTCACGGACTTATTCGAATGCTTACTAATTATAAAAATAATATAACAATAGATCATTCTACTATACTATACTACCTTATAGTTTAAAAAACGAAAACTGGAAATCAAATAGCCGTATACCACACAAAGCTCGCTGAAATATATAACAACGTGACACTCGACTCGTTTTGACTGCGAAAACCGCTTAGGGGCCTCGTCAACGCGCATGTATGTGTGAGTGTGACATTTCGAACGTTTATAGGTAGTTTCCGGGTCTACTGTGCATATACTGTGGTATTACCTTGCTTATTTAAACCTTAGAATATTGTAGCGTTAATATTCTAAGGTTTAAACATATTTTTTTGGTTTTACCACAGAGTAGTACTTACGTATTGTAATACCTGTTACCAGTATGAATGATATCAGTTAGTTTGTTTGTTACGGTTCCCCGATCAACTATTACGCAACTTTTCATCATGAAATTTTGCTCACAATCTTTGATGATCACTGAAAATCATATAGGGTACTTTCAATCCACTAATCTACTTGTATATTTATATATGTAATTTATTATTAATTAATATTTATGAATTATTATACTTACTATTAGCAAAATAGTCAAATTCAGGATCTCGGCTTCAGATTCTTAAAAGTTATTATATATAAATATATATTTTATATATAATCCCTTTTGAAATGCTCAAAGAATACCTTTATTTATTTACGGTGTGTGGATGATGCAGTAACTGTACTAAACTACTTTACATGTACGTGTAACTTTACTTTTTTGAATCACTCGTGTAATGATTTCCCAAATTTCAACGTCAAGCCGAAACGGGACGATAGGCTAGATGGTTAACATCAGAAAAAAAAACATCTTTAGAAATTATGGGCATTAAACAAAAAAAAACATATTTTCTAAATTTTTTGGTTATTGTGGTTATTTTGGGTTTTTTAACCATTTAAACAGGTATAATTCTATTGAAATTTATTTAATTCTCGTCCATTGGTTGTGATTTAGTAGACATACGTGTTACAAGAGGCTTAAAGTAGCTGAAATATGATACAAATGATCTAGTTGAAGAATTCCTAACGTAAGGGTGTCGAATTTGGGTGACGGTGTGTGCGCGCATCGTAATAAATTCACTGTGATAATTTTATCTAACGCAACAACATCCTTTATCTTATTCGTGTGCGAGCACTTGCGAGTATTGTCATTGTTGCTCAACGCATTCCAAACTGCTAAAAAACAAGATATATTTCATAAAAGTTATTCGAGTGGTTGAAGAACGCTACGCTTACGGAACGCTTTCAGAGAGGATGTGTAACGAGGTTTCATCTGTTCTATTACAGAATCTACACGCTCTGCAATCTCTGAAGCCTAGAATTGAGAGCTGTTTATTTATTCTGAAGTACCCCGTTAGTGTCCTGGTAGAATACGTAAGTTTACCCTACTTAAGTAACCCTAGTGAATGCGCAGCCTTTTTGCTGGAGGCTTGGATTAGGGTTTTGAAATGGGTTAAAATCGGAGTGTTGCTCCAGAGTTTATAACACTCATGTGAATATCAAGGGTTGTTTTAACTCCTTGACACCTTGGGACACTAGAAGGATTCAGGGCCAAATTGAGTGATTTAAGCATCAATAATTCTTGAAAGTTAGTCAGCGCAATGATTGCCTTCGAACCCTGCATATCCTGGAACCAATCGAAGTATAAGGGATATTCCACGGTGGCGAACCAGACGCCATTACCAACAAAATTAGTACAACACTATAGTTACTCACTCAGTGTCCTTTTGGTTGCGCAACCAATTTGGTGGCAGCTCGGACGCGTGCACAGAATGTTACTGTTCACGCCACCACGAATAGCTATAGAGCTGTATGGTGTATCACTCACTCGGCCGCCAGTTACGCTCCCACATGGCTCCGATCTCATTGCGTGCAACACGTGTGCATTGTTGTTTTGTTTTTTAATTGCGTTTGTTAATTGCATGTGATAGATAATTTCGATGTAAATGTTTTATTATCGAAAATCAAAGTAGACGACCAATTTTATTTAGGATAATTCCTCATCAGATAATTCCAATAGAGACTTAAAAACGAGATGCTTATGCTAAATAAGGATTAACCTGTTTCTTTTTCTCTTAAAATTTCTTTTCCTACTTACATACAGTGCTCTCTTCAAAATCCATTTCGATACTGCGTCGGCGTGGTCTCGTGACTCTGGAGTCTAGTTTGGTAGCTTACGGACACCTACGTGGTGCACCAATGAAATATACCCCTAACTCTGTATATTTCTCCTAAAGCATCCAGTATAGTCCGGCAGTTGTCTCCAAGTCTTGAGACTGTTCTGTTTGAGTCTAGAGCGGACAGAGCTGCCAGACTGTGTGACCACTACTAATCATGGATTATGTTTTTTTTTTATGGAATGATAGATAATTACTTAACCCCTATACCAGCGAAAAGAAAGAGCGTGGACAGTCGTGAGCGAAACAGCACGTATGAGTAAAACACTTTAAGATGGAAAAGTCCCAAACCTGAATGAGTCTAGAATAGAACTAAGTAGATTATATTACATTGTTATTAGGTACCTACTTATTACCAAATAGCACAATTGATGTTAACTCTATGTAAATGTGTGTTCTCCGAGAAATAATTTGTATAAGGAACTTTTCAAAATATATCTATTATCAAGCAAACATTACAAAACATGTCATCAAGTACACACAAACATCACAGGGTGGGGATCACCTTCGTCCAGTTTTCTACGTTTTCTGTACGAACAAAGGACTGCACCCAATCCGAGAATTCTCTATAATATATATTGGTAGACGATGGTATTGCGGTAACTGCTGGTTGATGGACTGTCGTTGGTTCGGGTAGTGGTGCTTCAACTACTTCAGACACAAGACTCGGTGTTACTGTATAAGTCGATTCAGGGTCTACAAATGGAAATACTTCCTCAACTGTGCTCATACTTTGTACGATCTCCGGAGTACTCATAGCCGCGCTCACGGTTATATCGTCCTGATAATAATCGGTATCATTACGAGAGCATTCCGTGATGTCTCCAGGTGTTGGCACAAATCTCAAAGCAGTGCCTCGGTGCTTGATATAGCCTATGCTGTAGAAGATCTTATCCAGTACTCCTGTTGCTCGGAAGATGAAGAAAAGGATAATAATAGCGAGTAGCGACATTATACAATCACAGGTACCACCTCGGTTTACGGGGCAAGGTCCACCTCCTCCACACATGAAGCACTTCAGTCTCGCCGTCAGCAAGAATACGACGCAGATTGGTATGAGCGATACCATTTGGAGCAAGAACGAAATGAAGTTGTATAGAGTCTGAAGTATCATTCGAATCAAATTTTCTATCATAAGAATTACAGTCATAAAAACACGGACCAACATTTGAATACCGCATATTGCAGTTTGCAACACCGCGTGTACTGTCCGACACATTTTGATTTTTCTGGAAAAAATAACTCTTATGAACTTATTTTTATCTAGCCAATATCTAAGCTGTTAATAAAACTTGACTTACTTTTGTTTGCTTTATAACGCTATTATGAACATAATATCAATCTTGTAACAGGCCTACATAATGCATGTTTTCATTATAAAAATATTTAGATTTTAAAGTACTTTTTAAAGTAGCCAAAATCAAGTGACGTCTAAAGTCGTCATAAGAAAAACATACATCTGTCACATAAAGAACTAAACACCTTGTCATTAAATCTTTTTAAGGAGTTATTACGAGAATTATCTCTTCAAATTACAAAAAGTTTGGCATTATCAAAATGGGATCTCTGTCGGGAAAACGTCTACTATAGAAGTAGGCACTAGGCTAGCCTGCCTCAGGCAGGATGGGTCTGAAAGGTCCAATTTTAATATTAAGAATTATACAGCGAAAAATGTAAGCAAAAAATTAAGGAAACCATGAAACAGACAGTTATTATCCCTACCTCAATTTTCAGAAATATGTTGGCATTTTCATGACCCCTATAGCTCAGTGGCTACTGAGCTAGAGGGCCCGGGTTCGAATCCCGGTAGGTGCAATCATTTATATAATGAATATGAATGTTTGTTTCCGTATCATGGATGTTTATTTATTTGTATTTATGTATGTTTTAGTAACTATATTGTATTAAATATATCGATGTCTTGCACCCATAGTACAGACTATGCCTAGTTTGGGGCAAAATAATTTGTGTATACAATAACGGAGTGTGTCAGTATTATTATTATTTTAAAATAGCCTCAAGCCTCACTTGGCGATACTTGTTGGCCAAGGTAACGCGACTTGGGATTTTTATCTCGCATCGGTTAGGTTTTGTCATGAACTCCACTGTTGTTCCCAGCACTGGATTCACACCAGCTTTTGGAGAGAAATGCGTACGTCATGCGATTCGGTAGGTAATGCACAGGTATCTTAAGGTAGAAATAGAAAGAAAGAAAGAATAGAAATAAGTTTATTACAATTATAACATAACGCCAAACATAATTTTATCAATAGGAAAAAACATCTTAAAATACTAAATTAAAACAGGAAACGAAATAGTTAAAAAAACAGCACTATTTTATTTAAAAAAAAAAGTATGAACAGTGTGCGAGGCGTGATTGCTACAAGGATCTGGCTCAGTATTTAGATGTGTTAGTGCTTGAGCTACCAACTCTGGTTTTAGAACCGGGTAGCATCGACATTGGACAAAGCGAAGGATACCCATAAAAAGGCGCAAGAGGTAGGTACCTACAGAAGTCAAAAGCTGATGCAGGAAGAAAGCCAACACCAGAGTACAAATTGGATTGTCCTATTTAAAACTCAGGATAGTCTGTGAAGACTATTCCGCGCCGCGAAGTCCATACAGGTAAATATCACGCTTCGCATCACTCACCATTTACTCATTCTTCACCATAGGCTCCGTTGCACAGGAAGCCGGCTAGATTATGAGTACTACAACGGCGCCTATTTTTGCCGTGAATCAGTAATGTGTAAACATTACTGTGTTTCGATCTGAAGGGCGCCGTAGCTAGTGAAATTATTGGGCAAATGAGACTTTACATCATATGTCTCAGGGTGACGAGTGCAAATGTAGTGCCGCTTAGAATTTTTGGGTTTTTCAAGAACCCTGAGCGGCACTGCATTGTAATGGGTAGGGCGTATCAATTACCATCAGCTGAACTTCCTGCTCGTCTCGTCACTTATTTTCATTAAAAAAAACACTAATTGCCGGTCAATCGGCTTAAGCGAAAACGCGGTTGACCCTTCAAAATCTGACCGATTGCTAGCCCTTTTTTCAAGTTCAATGCATACATTACATGAAATCTGGAATTTGGTTTCGCTCATAGAATGACAATATAGAAGCGTATAGACAAACAAGTCGTGCAAGAGAGAGCAACGTCTCTAACGGAGATGCAGCAAGATAGAAAAGGAAAGCGAATCTATTGTTACTGTGACCAATTTTTACTGACAAGACTAGTTTAGTCTAGACAAGTTTAAGAACATGTACCTTCTATTGAAGTGCTTCTTCACAAGGTAACAGAACAGGGTATAAAAAAAACATATAATTAAGTTTAATCATTTTACCTCTCGAAAACTCATGTTAGCGCGTCAACAATCTACCTATTAAAAAACTCTAGTGTTTTCACCCGTCTTTGACAATATCTAGTCGACTCAATTGTCTCAGTATCAGCATTCATATATTTCGGATAGAAATACTAGACGTTGGCCGCTTTCTCACTTGTATGGCACGCGAGATAAACATCCTGGCTGGACCAATGCTATGGTGTTTTATATTGACGATAAAGCCTTAGACTATCACCCCCACATGTCCCTGAGCAGTTATTTGAAGAAATCAACAATTGAAGCTGGAGGTACCTACATGAAGGTGACATTATAAATGTGAACCAGGACCTTCTGAAGGTTGAGTCTCGTGTAAGTTGCAGAAACAAACAAGATGTGCACTTCGTTTAAGAAAACAGGATAAAAGAGTGAAAACTTTTTGTTACAGACCTTTGCTCGCATGCGCCACCACGGAAAATAAATTCGCTTGATCTGCATTCAGTAATAAGAATAATAATATCTGATTAAAATTACTGTAATAACCACTATATTTCACATATTGTTTTAGTGATTGAACGAGTTTGATTTTATGTTAGATTGTTTTAATTAGTTGGCCACCCACGTTTGATTTAGAACGATGTTAAAAAGTGTTGCCACCAGAAGGTCGAAATGGATTGCTCTCAAGCTGTAGATAGTAGAAAGAAGCGATTCCTGCACTATCGCCCCAACTGACACGTCGACAGCTGTATGGTATCATCAGAAATGTATATCTGAGAAATCATGTGTTCTTCCTTGAGTCATAAAAGTACATACCGAACAAGCCTACAGATTTATATAGTAGTAAAATGTAGTATCTAATGTTAAAAAATTAGTTAATACATACTTGTTTACCAGTGAAATTATATTCTTTAGAGCGGCCTTTTTTCAGTTATCATGCAATTGCGTGCTAGGATTATTTGTGTTTTGATTTCAAAAGCACCGTAGCTAATTTAAGCGTCACTTTTTCTCATGAAAGAACACCTACTTAACAATTATAAAGAAACCCTCTATATCATGGTGTTCAGTTTTATATGTTAACAAGGTTTCATGGTGAGGGATTCAATACGATGTGATTCATTATATATTATCTATTTGTCATATTATGTTAGGATTCAAATCATGTTGTGTTACTGTTATGGCCTATGGCAATATATGTTGCCGCGTAAAATATGGTTTTTATGTTAGGTACTAATTGGTGTTCTTAGGGACCTTGCCATACCTGTTGAGTTTGTAAACAAAGTTGCTCACAAAAATGTTTTTATTTTTACTACCTTACACCATTCGACATTATTCTAGAATAATCCGTAGGGGCACATTAAGAGCCGTGCATTATTCATTCAGTAACTGAGCGATACAGTGAACATTCGGGGCGATACCTATAATAGACGATATTTATGGGTTATTGGCGGATCAGTAGTAGTTATATTATTATATATAGTACATATTAGTCTAAACAGACACTATATTCGAATCATGGGGGACACTCCAACGGGTCACAGATCACTAAACAAGCACCATTTCACAATCGGCGTAAAAGACAGAAGTGCAGAAGCTGTCTGGCTGAGGGCGAAACTGTCATTCATGTTATACTGGAATGTGCAGGAGTGGCCAACCAAGGGGCAAAAACCTTGGTGAATGCAAGGTCGCGAGAAGTCTGCGGACACCCCAGGAATGTTCTGAATTTCTTGAAGGAGCTGGGCTGGTTAGAATGACTGGCCAAAATGGACCCAACTAAGTGGTCTACTTGCAGAAACAGGAGCCCCTCTACCATAACATACCATTCCTGCTTCAAGCTGATACAAAGGTGCATCAGAACACCCCAGAATCAGCTCGAAAACATGCCGCGTGTTAGTTTGACGGAGCTTTTTAGCCCCTTGACTGGTCCATTGCGTGTCATTTATTGGAGGGTTTTTTGATTTTATGAAAATAAGGGACGAGACGAGCAGGACGTTCAGCTGATGGTAACTGATGACGCCCTACCCTAATAAGCATTGTAATCAATGCAGTGCCTCTCAGGATTCTTGAAATACCCAAAAATTCTGGGCGGCACTACAATTGCGCTCGTCACCATGAGAATAAGATGTTAAGTCTCATTTGCCCAGTAATTTAACTAGCTACGGCCGCGGCGCCCTTCAGACCGAAACACATACATTACTGATTCATGGCGAAAATAGGCGCCGTTGTGGTACCCATAATCTAGCCGGCTTCCTGTGCAAAGGAGTCTCCCACTGGTGGTTTTGTACCATTTGTACGGCCTCGGTCCTGCATTTTGTAAGCACGTGCTGTGGTGTTTTTCTGCCTCCTTGCATCCCCTGCATAAAGGACTATCTGTGACCGTGTTATGCAGAGTAGTTTGAATTATTGGGGAGCTCCTTGTATCATAAATAAATAAAATCCAGCGTAGGTCGTATAAAATATATATTATTAACATAATGTATAATGTATGTGTGATATTAGAGCTACATGTTAATAGTTTATTTGATACTGATTACAGTATAAGGAACCGGCTCGATGGCACTATTTCTAACGTATTGCTATAGATAAAATGATACAACTTTGATATTAGAATAGCGTTTCTCTTTCGTGTACATAATATTGCAAATAAATAATACCAGTACATACGTTGTGCTCGAATTCACTCAACACACGCGGACTAATTTTAAATCCTTATTTCTGTTGTTAGATGCCGACGATGTTACTAAAACCTACTATTTTGGAGACATATTACTACGGCCGCACACTTTTAAAAAAAGACCGAATATAGCATATTTGGATTCAGTACCCAAGCTTTGAGCTTTTATTGGTAGGTTTTTATTTTTATAGAACCCTTTCTCAGTATCTTTTCTAATACAACTAGGTATGTACTATCTTATATTAAGTACAGAACACTATTAACTCTGTTTTTATCAGACCGATATTGTATACTTTGTTCATAACAGAAAATATGCGCTCTGTATGCTGATAAAATGTCGTAGTTTCGCCTACTATATTATTTTTTTGTTGATTTTCTATCATGCTGTCTCCCCGTTAGAGGGCTTCTTCTCTCTCGCACGCTCTGTATATCTATACCTATAACCTCTTGATAGATAGACATAAAATGAGGGCCTGAAGGCCTTGCCAAGGTACAATAGTTTCAAATCTAACCTCTTTGTACCAACGCGTAACGGTAGCTTGATATAATTGGCTACGATCGATATCCGCTAACGCGTTAAGGGTCTCAACACAACATTGCGTGCGCTGCCAATAGACTTCAAGGTCACCGCATGACACAACGGCTCCATTTACAATATATTTTATTGCTCTTCAAGTGTTTGGGTTTTGTTTATAAAACCGTATGTAGGTGCTTTTGTTTTGAAACAAGCTAGCCCTTTGTTAAATAATATAAACATATTTCGTCTAAAGTAGGGCATTTGTTATGATTTTTTTTAACTTCACCTACAGACTACATTTCGATTATTAATAATGAATGTAGTATTTTTTTTATGATTAAAACATATTTAAAAGTTACTATTTACTAATAGAATTGTTACTAAACACTGTAGATAGTACGGAAAAGAATTTTTAAATCGACTGCTACAGACAAATTTTACTAGGATGCCGCAGTCGCTCGTCGTACCGCTTCTCTGCGACGTATATTTTAGCGAAGCGAAGTAAACTAAGTCTATGTACAAAAACCAAACAAAATTAATCCAAACAAAAACAATAAAAATAATCTTTTGGAATTTGGCGCCATATTTAAATATGAAGAATAAGCGCCTTATTTGGTCAATCATGTTTGTTTTTAATAATTATAATAATTGAATCGAGTCGAAAGTCCAAATTCTGTCTCGAAAATAACCTAGAAAATTCCAAAATTTTTTAAAATCGGTCCACAAATGGCCGAGAAACAATTTAACACAGAAATCAATTGGAGTCACTCGGTGGGAGCACCGCTCGGCTTTGCTTCGCTTCGTTCAATAATTTCTCGGTCGAAAAACGCGACCCTGTGATTTTCACATCACCGACATCGACGTCTAAATACGAGCACAATGTATGTACTGGCTCAAACACAATCTGTGCAAACTTAAATTAGTTCTAATAAATGCATTTGACAAAAATACAAGATGAACTGAACAATCAGACACTGGAAAATAAATATAACATTTCAACTCATACGAAACAATTGCAATTTCAAAACAAAAATAGTCACTAAGCTCTATCTATAATATGTACACGTTACTGAACTATTGTAATATTTGACTTTACGGAGTTGTATATAATTGAACACTTACAATAAATAATACAATGTACAACTTGAACACAACGGTGACATATAAATATAGATACTCCTTGTACTGATAAAGATTAGGATTAGAATACTCGAGCTGACTGCATTTAACATAGACAAAAATATTATTTCAGTAATAATTCACATTATACGCGTTATGAAAAAAATATGAGAGTGAAATTTTAAGATTGCGCGCGCAGCACTGTAACACATAAGTAATAGGGTGAAGTTGGTTCCTAAATATTTCTGACGTTTATTCGTTATTTTTTTTTTTTGGTTTTTTCGTCCATTATTCGGACAGGCAAAAGGTTCAAGCCCATACAGCCATATTCGTTATTGAATAATTAATAGTAAAAGCCATCTTTGCAAGATTTTTACAATATTGTTCTTTCTACAAAAGTAGAATAGCAGGAGCAATAAATCATTTTAATGATTTTTGCTTTGTCACACCAAAAGAGTATAACTTCTTATGTTCATACGTAAGTACACACACACTTTTTTTTTTTCATGCGGTATGTTTTATATATTATCAATAAACGCTGTCCGGACGAAAATTAGACCAAACAAAAAATCATACTGTTAAATTAGATTCATTTTAATCCCATTCTTTAACGGCACGGATCGGAGTTATTGTAAGAGGTGGGATAAGTATCACTTAATTAGTTGGCGGTATATTTACATATTTTATCTATCTATTGTCATTTGTATATTTCTATGGAGAGGTGTGATCGAGCTATTCGAATATAAAATTATACACCAATAGTATACGACGACATCGAAACCATTCAAACACAACTTTAAATTTCCACGATCAACATTTTCCTATATAAAAGTTATAAAAGCAATTGCAGCTGTTTCCCCAAACTCTCACTTAATAATGGATATAAGTTGGATATCCTATCTTGCAACACTAATCCAAGTAATTTCTTTTGTATAAAATACGGAAATATCTAGTTTTTAGATTTATCACAAAATGGCTTTACTTTCTTTGTAATAACTCCAACATTTCCTGCGTAAACTCAAAATACGATACGTTTCTATCGTCGTCATTGTATAGACTATGACAACGTATGCGGGGTACGGTATCCGAAACTCCCCGCCCCCCTACCGCGTCCTGCGCCAATGAGTCCCTATTTTTCACTACTACGCATTCAATTCAAATGCAATCCTACATAGGCGGATCTTGAACGTATAATCTTATGTAAGAAGACCGAAGAATTACACCTGATTTTCACCAAGGTAAAATCTTAACACGTAATTAGAAAAGCATTTAAATACGAAGTACGTATGCTACCTTGATCTTATAACTCAACTTTTACATTGCTATATAATTTATTGATGCTATTTTATTGAAAACAAAAAAACATTGTTAATTAATTAAATATAAATTACTGATGGTTAAAAATTACTAGTTTTTTTACTCTTCTTTTATGTGATCAAAATGGAGATAGGAAAATATAGCCACTTAAACTTTTCGTTCGAAGAAACTCTGATCGCGCGGTATGCCTCAGATCAGCGTGATATGGCGCTCACGCAGCGTTCCGTATTAATAGATTGCATATAATAAGGGTGATTTGAGTGTATGTATCTGAAATCTATTGAAACAGGCTATAAGACCATGCAAAATAAACCATCTTATAAACAAAATGAGGATCGGAACTTGGTGAGGGAATAGTGTGCCGTACGGCACTCTCGGTTTTGGTGTATCTGAACAACCCAGTGCCCAGGGGCACTGCTGATTGCGGAAAGTTATGTCAAAATATGGAAGGTTCTATTCTTCTATTCTTCGTCTGATAGAAAGTGAAATACTTTTGAACAAAAATGGTATAATGATAGCAAGTGATCTTTTTTGCAACAACCGGACGAATTATATAATAGGTCGCCTTTCAAAAATTGGCCGCAATTATAATTTATTTTAGTATAGCTAAGTCATTTTACGTAATTTGATTGCCTGCTCTCAGTCAACCGCAAAGTAAGGGTTGCCAGGTGTAAAGACACGTATATTATTGTTAATTATTAACAGTCATCCGTTTTCATTTTAATTTTAATACAAAATTTATGTTTTATTTTTACTATTTATGATAAGCAATGGTTGCCAATGTAAAACTACTGCAAGCAGAGGTCACCATGATTTCAATAGATAATTCTCGCTCGTTTATTTCATTTTATCACCCGCTTCGTTGGGCGAAAGGAACGTTGGAATTCGAAAAATAAGTAGCCATAAACCCACGGACTAGTACGTAAAGAAAGAAGGACTCCGCGCTGTGATATTAGCAAGTGAAGCACCTTTATGCTAGTGTGTGTGCGGTATACCGGTTACACAATTTTTTCTCCCTTAAATAATCATATATCCACAAAAATACTTTTATAGTATTGTTTTTACACTTTTTCACAACGAACGACGGTATTTTTAAAATACTTTATAGAGACACAAACTGATCTGTCAAATCTCATTATGGCGGCCGATCGGCTTGTATTAGTGTAAGTGTATGCGTGGGGCTATGTATTTACACGTTCAGCGGCTTGTTTTGGTGCCTCACTGTTATGTAAGGTACACGGTGTCCTTATTATTTTACTCTTCCGTGCCATAAACCATCTAGGCTAAATTGTGGTAGTTTCATGTCGATACGATCAGTGGTTTAGGCATGAAAGAGCCTCAAACAAAGACCATTTTCATTATATATATATATACATAGATAAAGATAATAGAAAATAGATATAGAGATTTAAAATGTGTCTGAATGGCAATGGTACGACGACGGTATCAACGGCAGCATGTCAGACATCACTTTTGAACTTTTTACTAACCTTTACAATATTATAATTATTATCAAGTGGTACACAAACCAATATTCCGTTACATCTTTTTTATGAATCCAATTCTTATCTATACAATATTTATCATAATATTGCTTAACTTATTAACACTTTACCTTAAGGCTATCGATATTGATGTTAAACAAAGTCGCTAATTCCTTTCTCGTGATGAATGTTGTTAATTTAAAAATAATAACGATTCCAAATACAATTATTTTACCCTAGATGAGTTCAAACACATTTTTCAGTTACAAAATCACAGGGTTATAATATTTTAAAGTCAAAATTCGTTGCACGCGCGTTCGTGCATGTGGTAACTTCCGGTTTTCCGAGTACCCTCATCTACATGACCAAACCACCTCAGCATTTTCTTCTTTGACTTACTCATGGCGATGGGAATATAATTTCAGAATTATACAGCACCGAGAGCAACGAATTTTTGACATTATTATAACATTTGTAGATATCTTATACTGTATGTATGAAATTCTTTGCTAGTAGACAGCGATTTCCATGTATTTTTTTTTGTTATCAAAACTATACATAGTTCATACTGAACACGAGTCGAATGACTTCAAACACCTCTACAACTTCAAAGGGCTACACAAGATACTTGTGAAACATAATTTATACGTCTAGATAGTCTTTTACTGTTAGACAACCGATGAAAACAGGCCAAGTTTTAAATACTTTAGTGGGAGACTCCTTTGCACAGGATGTCGGCTAGATTATGGGTACCACAACGGCGCCTATATCTGCCGCGAGGCAGTAATGTGTAAACATTACTGCTTCGGTCTGAAAAGCGCCGTAGCTAGTGAAATTACTGGGCAAATGATACTTATCATCTTATGGCTCAAGGTGACTAGCGCAATTGTAGTGCCGCTCGGAATTTTTGGGCTTTTCACGAATCCTGAGCGGCACTGCATTTTAATGGACAGGGCGTATCAATTACCATTAGCTGAACGTCCAGCTCGTCTCGTCCCGTTTTTTCATAAAAAAAAACGTGACAAGCTACGTCTTACACTCGCGATTTGTATGACACTTTATGTTAGTGTGCGTGCATCGCTCAAAATAGAGGGTAACTCTAAACTCAATTTTTTTCCCGCTTTTCACAGCTGTCATAGTCTATCTAGACGTATAAACGATCTTAGGTTTTGACATGTAACATCAGACGATACTTAGAAAGTACCTTACACTGCCTTAAATACTACATTAGATGAATAAACGCAATTAATTAAATAAACCCGTAATAAAAAAACAACAGTGTATGCTTTCATACCTGTCGTGTGGTCAGTGAAAACTTCAACAAGACGAGGTGAATAATATTATTCATTTTGTTCCATATTCATAAAGTAATAAATAATTTGAGAATGTATATGATACTAATTAAATTAATCTAGTTAATTTTGCTCTGTTTGCGCTCTCTTAGTCGACTAGTCTGCGTTTATCCGACGTTACACAAACGAACGCGACAGCCCAGTACCATTCGACGTTAGACGTTCTTTACACATAATATATGGACATTTCATTCGCAGTCTGATAGCGGAATGGCAAAAATGTGCTTAAGAACAATGTAAGCACACTTATCTCCTTAGTCATGTGTCAACTGTCACAGGCCGAATCAAATCATGTTTTAAGACCTGTCGACTAAGAACTGTTGACAGACATATCTATACATTGCCGCATTTATTCCAGTTATTTTAAATACTCTTGGTCAATAAACAGCAATGTAATGGCGTAATCAATCCAAAAAAAAACCGAGTGGCCGTGCGGTATAATATTACTGTTCAGACCAAAGCGGATTTCGCTACCCTTGTGGATAGAATAACGCACAATTATCGAATGAAAGTGAACTTTAACTTTTATTAGCTTTAATTGACTCACCAGCTAAGAAAAGAATTGCAATCTATGAAATCAACGGACAACACCAAACTATTCCGCTCTAGCGACAGAACTTGATAATAAATACTGAGCGAAACTCACTTCTACCCACAGCGGCAGAAAATACTGCTCAGATCGCTCTAGCCGCGAAACTTGATACTAAAATATCTGAGCGAAACCCACGTAGTATGCACTTCTACCCACAGCGACAGAAAATACCGCTCAGATCGCTCTAGCCGCGAAACTTGATACTAAAATACCTGAGCGAAACCCGCGCGATATGCACATCTACCCACAGCGGCAGAAAAAACCGCTCAGATCGCTCTAGCCGCGAAACTTGAT
The DNA here is from genome assembly GCF_905404315.1 of Leptidea sinapis. Taxonomy (NCBI): domain Eukaryota; kingdom Metazoa; phylum Arthropoda; class Insecta; order Lepidoptera; family Pieridae; genus Leptidea; species Leptidea sinapis. Next base: position 5,063,877 of record NC_066309.1, on the reverse strand, counting down.
ACTAAAATACCTGAGCGAAACCCACGTAGTATGCACTTCTACCCACAGCGAAAGAAAATACCGCTCAGATCGCTCTAGCCGCGAAACTTGATACTAAAATACCTGAGCGAAACCCGCGCGATATTCACATCTACCCACAGCGGCAGAAAATACCGCTCAGATAGCTCTAGTCGCGGAACTTGATACTAAAATACCTGAGCGAAACCCACGTAGTATGCACTTCTACCCACAGCGAAAGAAAATACCGCTCAGATCGCTCTAGCCGCGAAACTTGATACTAAAATACCTGAGCGAAACCCGCAGGATATTCACATCTACCCACAGCGGCAGAAAATACCGCTCAGATAGCTCTAGTCGCGGAACTTGATACTAAAATGCCTGAGCGAAACCCACGTAGTATGCACTTCTACCCACAGCGGCAGAAAATACCGCTCAGATCGCTCTAGCCGCGAAACTTGATACTAAAATACCTGAGCGATACCCACGTAGTATGCACTTCTACCCACAGCGAAAGAAAATACCGCTCAGATCGGTCTAGCCGCGAAACTTGATACTAAAATACCTGAGCGAAACCCGCGCGATATGCACTTCTACCGATACCGCTCATATTTGAATAGGCCTTTACATTGCTGCTTATTGACCAAGAATATTTTAAATAACTGGAATAAATGCGGCAATGTATAGATATAATATGTCAGTCGAAGCTTTTTATGGAGTAACTTGTTACATTTTCCATATTTCGGCATTGCTTTTTAATGAAAATAAGGGACGAGACGAGCACGACGTTCAGTTGATGCTAATTGATACGCTCTGCCCATTACAATGCAGTACTGCACAAGATTCTTGAAAAACCCAAAAATTCTGAGCGGTTCTACAATTGCGCTCGTCACCTTGAGACATAAGATGTTAAGTCTCATTTGCCTAGTAATTTCACTAGTTCTATATGTATAGAACGTCATTGAGCACTGAACACCTTAAGAAATGTTAACTTCAAAATCTACCGGGACCATAACGTAAGGCAGACAAGACCTACTTAAAAGTATTTTGTCACGCCCCCTAATCAAAATATTTATTACACATTTCGGTGCATTGTCTACGTAAAGCCGCTAGCGTATAATAGTTTAAATAATAAAGAAACGCAACATAACCCAACACGACCGATATTTACAATTAAAATCATCAATTTTCGCAAAAGACATCTTCAGCGATAATATTTTATCGCTTATCTATTGATTATTACGACGGAGGTCCAAAACATATTTGATTCTTAGGATAAAGTATATCCTAAATAGCACGCAAGTCTCGAGAGTATTTCTAATAGATAAAATAAATAATAACAGTTTCATCTGTGAGCTTACAAGATCTTAAAACAAAAATAACTTATTACATCAATTAAGCTTATTACAATAAGGTCTTTAATACTATGGCAAACTTACACGTTTGCCGGTAATTTAATAGATTTATAAGGCGCATTATATTATATCTCTAACACATTCAATCAATTAGTTTAATAGTTGGTGTTACCATGAGTATAGCGGCAAAATACAACCAACAGTTTGGCTTTTCTGCATCTCAATATTTATTCAACAATCATCATTCTATATACAATTTTAGTTAATAATGTCATATGCAACAGTCATCGACACTAAAGCAAAGTTAAATAACATTATAAATATATTTTCTGTTTTTAAAGGAACAGCGATCAGCATTATGATACTTTTTTTTTAAATTATGAACTCTTGTGTGGATATGATGCGAGTGGAAGTAGCTAGGCAACTACTAAACACTTCCCTTGCTTTTCAGGACTGGGACAGGTCAGCTATAATGCTTGCTTTTATAACTCGGCAATACTTATGCCTAATGGTGCCACATAAGAATGCCTGGCGTTTCAAAACCACGTAGTTTACAGAGTATAGCTAGTAAAAGCTAGTCTCTGGTATAGAGGTCCAAAAATACGTTGCATTTGTTTCGATGACGATTGCCTTGTATAGACCAGCCAGTGCCCGTATCATTAGGATCGGCCGAGGGTCGATATTGGACTATTGCTACGTGCTATTGGAGAGCGTAGAGCGTCGCGACAGGATCGCGGCGGGCTCGGCGTTGAAGCTCTCAAAGTTGGTATCGATGAACAGCTCCTGAAGGAAGCGACGGGCACACAGCATGTAGGTGTCGCGGGCGAGTAGCGCGCTAACATCCGAGTACACGCACGGGCTGCGAAACGCCTCCGGGTGATGCTGCTTCAAAGACAACAGTGCTGATCGAGTCTAAAAATAAAACAAATAATTAACATTGTACGGCCCACTTGTCCTTAACGGTACTCTAGAAGTATCAAAGGATGTTTAACTTTCGGCTCGAAGGACCAAAGAGATGGTAGAGCTACACCTGTATTAGATTAACCGTCATATTGTGCTCGCCAGTACTTTTTTATACACTATGGATTATGTATTAAGAAACCCTCTAAAATATAAACTAAAGTGTGGTGGTGATTTTAAAAGCGCTTAAACGTCTAAATATACCTGTCTCAGATGTATTGGATTGGACATGAACAGCACGTGGTGCAATATTTGCGCTTGCGGCGAACTCTCGCTCAGTTGCCCGTCACTGCGATCTTCTGTGATGCTTGTATCCAGGTCTGTATCAATGACAAATGGTACCACTTAGAAAATGTCTTGGCACAACTTATTGAGTGAAACCTGACCTTAGCCGCCCTAACTATCGGCAGAACTGTTTGATTCCTCCTCCTTCGCCGGCTGATATGTATTTTTACTTTTTATAATTTAAAAGGAACACTGTGTTAAAACTAAATCAAAAAGTAGTTACTTTTAAAATTAAAAAAATTATCATCAACATTTTACAATGGAACTAATCTTTTTTTAAACTTATTTTTTCAAATAGTAGTCCTAAAACATACAGTATATATATTATATATGTTTATTTGAACAAAAAACTTTTTTTATGACAGTAAGATACGAGACGAGCAGGACATTCAGCTGATGGTAATTGATATGCCCTGACAATAACAATGCAATGCCGTTCAGGATTCATGAAAAACCCAAAAATTCTGAGCGGCACTGTGTTCTACACATTCTGTGCAAAGGATCTACTGGTCTATTATATATGTATTATTTGAGTTGAGTTTAAGACACACCGCAAACTGCAGACTTTTGATCGGCCGCTAGTGTGCGCACATTATAACGATTCGGTATTGGCCGACAAAAAAGTTTGATGGGCTACATGATTGCCTTCAAACTGAACCGTCAGAAATTCTATCGGCCGACTGTTAAATCAGTACAGCGCTCTTCTAGGCGCGCACACCACCAATTGTTTAGTCGGCCAGACTCATCAATAGCCGATTTAAAACTAATAGCGAATCGTCCCAAAAACTGTCGGCCGATAGTTGTCTAGCGTGCGCACTCATCACAGACCCAACTTTTTAGTCGGGCCAGTGTGCGTACTTAACAGCCGAACTCAACCAAACTATCGGCCGATCGAAAGTCTACAGTTTGCGGGGTTTCTAAGAATCCGGATCCAGTAGTGACCTGCGAAGAATGCTTCCCGCAGCTCGTGTGAGGAGGGCGGCCTGGTCCTCACGCAGACCAGACAGTCGGCCGCGCCGTGCGTCCAGCGAGCGGGAGCTCGCGGGGCCACCAGCGTGCTACAGCTCAAGTCCCGCAGGTAGCTCGTCTCACTCTGACTCTTATCTTCTCTCGTCTCCTCGAGGTACTTATCTTGCTTGCTCTCTGTCTCGGTTTTGTTAATACTTATTGTAGTTTCTGTGGTAGACCGTTGTAGATAATTGGTAGAATTGAGTTCTGAAATTAATAAACATAATATGATAGGGATTGTATTTTCTTTGATTAACTCGAGAGTTAAATAAAACAGTTTAAAGGATTAAAACGTACTATAATTGTGTTTTTAAATTGGATTTTGCTTAACAGTCACATTTTAATATATATAAATCTAGTATCCTGCAGGCTTCTATCAATTTTTTATTAGCGATTCATTTTCGATGCAGTTCAGTTTAGGTACCTAAACTGAATCGCAAAGATTCGTACCAAGAAGTCCCTATAACTGTATGGCGTTTGAATCGCTTAAGGAAGAAATTTGTTTGTGATCCGCGGTCTGAGAAAGAGATGTCGCTGCACAGTAGTTGTTTAAGTCTGTCTCTGTTACTGAAACCATATGCGTTGCGTTTCGAAACCTATATGATTTATTATAGTGATATTAGCTGACCCAGTAAACATTGTATTGCCATATAAAGTAATAAATAAAAAATTCAATAATTAAAATTTTTGGGGTATAAAATATAGATTTAAACCGATTCTCAAACCTACCAAATACATATATCGATATATAAAATTTATAGTACTACAATTATTGTATTCGATTGCCATCTTGCAACCTATAAGGGTTTGTGGATAGAACAGAATAATATAAAAATCGCGATACAAAAACAGTTGTAGATCGTATAAGGGCGAAATTGTGAAGTTGTATGTATTTTTTAATGCTGAATCATAATGAGATAAAAATAAAAAAAGGAGTGGACTAGCCTTAACATTTAGGGGGATGAAAATAGATGTTGTTCTATTCTCAGACCTACCCAACATGCACTCAAAATTTCATGAGAATCGTTCAAGCCGTTTCGGAGGACTTTAAGTACAACCACCGCGACACGATAATTTTATAGATTATATATATATATTGTATTTAGTATTTTCATTTTCGGTATTTATTTTCAGTACTATGTTTTACAAAAATTTCATTAAAGTATTCTCGTCTCACCTTTCATCAATTCCATTTTCCTTTTCTGTATGTTTTCCCTATTTTTTGAAACTTATTAACAAAACGATTCACGATAGAATCGCTCACTTTGACACATAAGTTATCCAGTTTAGGTTGAAGTATTACCTCATGGAACGTATGAACGAACGAACTAAAATAGTTTGCGATGTAATTTCTAATGACGTCGTGATATGAATCTCCCTTAAACTTAGATTAGATACTAATTTAAATTTTAATAATAATGACACACTTTTTACACAAATTATCTTGCCTATTATAGCCTGTGTTATGGGTTACAAGACAATGATATATTTAATACAATATACTTACTTAAACATACATAAATTCATATAAAAATACATAAATACATTTAAACATCCATGACTCGGAAACAAACATCCACATTCATCATATAAATGCTTGCACCTACCGGGATTCGAACCCGGGACCACTAGCTTAGTAGGTAGGATCGCTAACCACTCGGCTATACAGGTCGTCATAACTAACTAACAAGGTAGTTAATATTATGGGTGTTTATTTCTAACCGTACTAACTCTTGTTGCCTATTCTTCAGTTTAAAAAAAACCACAGCTATTTCAACCGATCATTTCCTTTTAAATCAGCTCTTTATATACTTCAATCAGCTAATTTAAAATAAAAAATCTCTCCACCTTGACGTTGGCCGAATCGTCGACATTCAGTCGACGGAGCCAGTAAATATAAAAAAAAAGAAATAGCAAAGCAGTTCATTTTACGTCTTCAATTGAATCGCAATAACATTGGTAGGCCCCGGTGATGTTTGTTTCCAGTGAACTCCTAGCCTCTTGAAAGATAGGGTAGTTTTTATTTCGATTTGGGCCCATCATAATTTTTATTTAAAATATTTGTTCTGTATGGACATATTTTCTATGAGAGAATTTATTGACGCACGGTTTGACAGTTCTGCCGTGAAACAATTTCATTATAACGACAGGGAGCATATTTTACGAAATAATTGTTGATGTTATAAAATATTATTGACAAATTCTTAAAAAAAGAGTATTTTATTTATTGTGTACAGAACAACGTCCGTGGGGTCAGCTAGTTTTTAATATTATTTTAGTTAACCTGACGTTCCTTTCCAGAGCACGTTTTCAGTGGGACATGACGCAAAGCCTAATGTAAAAACACAGTTACAATTACCCGCATTTTAATCCTTTAAAAAGTGTTTTATTTAAATGATAGGGATTGTTACTTGCAATTATTAAGATTGTTTGTGTTGTCTTCAATTTACCCCTCAGTAAGTGCATATTCATTTTCATTACTCGGAAAGTAATGCTGTTTTGATCTGATTATTGGGTGGAAAATGCTGCTTCCCTCCATAGAGAGGGAAAAACTCATACAAATTACTTCCCATCTAAGGGCCGGAATGAACTTTAAAAATAGAACTGTTGTGAAGAGTTTTATGTAAAAAAGAACTAATGAAAAAAAATGCTGCAGCCATGTGACTTTCTAAACAGCCAGTGTGAAATTTAAAAAGTCGACATAAATTGGCGGGATACTAATCTGTGCTTAGATAAACAACTAGTTTTATTTTCCTCATATTCGAAATGAAAAGTAGAGTGTTTAACTCGGGTAAAAGTATCAATTTATTCGGATAAAAGTATCAAGACTTTAGCCGACCTCGCTGCGCTTGGGCGTCTTTAAGAGAACTAAAGAAATCTACAAATTTAAAAACGGCAGTGACAGCCTACCACGCCTATGCACAAGCGTGGCTAAACTACGGCGTCATACTGTGGGGCAACAGTGTAGATGCGCACGAACTCTTTATTTTACAGAAAAAATGTATTCGTGTGCTTGCAAATATTAAACAAAGAGAAAGCTGCAAGCCTCATTTTCAAAAACTAAATATTCTTACATTACCGTGCACATATATATTCGAAATATGTAAGTTTGTAAGAAAACACCCAAATCTATACACTAAAATCATAGACGTGCCCCGGCACAACACACCTCGCTATAAAAATAATCTTATGCAAATTAACTCTAAATTAACATTACACAGTTCCGGTCCCTACCCAATGTCAGTTAAAATTCATAATAAGTTACCAGAACATTTAAAAGCCGAAACCAATATTAAAAAATTCATAACCTCTGAAAAAGTTACTTTTGGAAAAATGTTACTATTCTATTAATTAAACCTAGAGGAAAAATATATTTGAATGTCTGCCCCTCTGTCGTTCATTGCTATGCCTTATTACGAGGTGCATGTGACAATTATTTAGTACTACAATTTTGTTTAGTAACTAGGTCGCATGTAACGCAATTTAATTAAATAAATAAAAAAATACCTCGGGAATTGATTCTTGATGGGTCGAAACCCTCGGTTACAATCTACTATTTCTAATTGAATTGCTACAGAATTACAGGATTCTCTTATGAAAGACCTACCTCGGGGCACCGTACTGTGTTCTGCACTGGCGACACTGGAGTCCGCGTGGAATGACGTCACACGTGTTCTTATCAACACGTTCTTGTCACGCTCATCGCTCGCGTCCTTTGTGTTCTCTTCGCTGAATAAAACAATTTTATATGTGAAAATATACTATTATTAGAAAAACATTTGCTAAAAAAAACATCCTTAGTTTTCAATAGCTATTAATTATAAAGTTTTCTCTCTTCACAGTCGTTCTCTCATTGCTGAGGATCGTGACTCCGCTTAAGTTCGTCTACAGCTTTCTTCCATCGTTTCGGTCTGTCGCATGGTGGAGTGCGATGGTGATGGGTTGGTTAGTCTGCTCGGATATTTGGTCAGACCAGCGTCGTGGGCTCCAGCCTTTTGGTCTCTTCCCCGTTATTATCCCGGTGACCATCAGACGTTCTAGGTTATCAGCACCGCGTCGTGCAATGCGGCCAAAGTATCTCATGATCCGCTGCAGACATGTAGTGGATAGACGTGGACTGCTCCCTATTCTTAGCTGTTTAAGGATCGAGGCGTTAGTGCAGTAAGCCGTCCATGGTATCCTCAGCATGCGGCGCCAACGCCACATCTCAAATAATGTTTTGAGTACAACAAATATTGTGGGAAAAAGTTTTTCGGGATGCCTTCGCATATCGAAGAATAATCTATAATAATAAATATCGAGCAGAGAAATTGTGTATATATGGGAAAGTAAAATTTAAAGAAGAAATACATTAGCATTGAAATGGTATGTTTTTGCAAGTTTATTTATTCGTGAGGTGGAGTAGTATCACGCGCCCGAATACTACGCGTCTGTGGGGCCACGGAACGCACGTGTATAACGCGTGGGCGGAACACGGATAGAATAGCCAGTATAATAATTTTGCTGACAATACATGAACTGCAGAGTTCGCATTGCCCATGTCCGGGGCAATAAATAGTCACTCACCACCGTAGCGATTATATCCGTTTGTCGCTCGCTGGTATGATTGACTATAATGTAAATATAGCATAGCACTTGGGTGCGCCGAAATACGCACATCAATATTCTACCAACAAAATAAAGGTTGTGTAAAGAATTGTAATTCAAGCTAATGTCAAACAGTGAGCGAACCGAAAGCGTGGCGAAACATTTTCATTTTGTTATGTATAGTACCGTTTGAATCTAAACACATAGAGAAGCGAAAGCAAACCGAATGCGTGGCGAACCGAAATGCGTGTCACGCCAGGACAAACTAAAGCAAAGCGAAGGGAGGCCTTGCATAAGTCGGTATGTTATGGTATGGTATGGGGGCTCCTCTTTCCGCAATTAGACCACTAGCATGGGTCTATTTTGCGTGCAGTAATGGCCAGTTACTCCAACCAGCCCGGCTCCTTCCAGAAGTTCAGAACATTCCTGGGGTGTTCGCAGACTTCCTGGAGCGACCTCGTATTGGTTAAGGTTTTTGCCCGTTGGTTGGCCACCCCCGCACATTCCAGGATTACGTGAGCGACCGTTTAGTCTTCGGCCAGACTTAGAACTGTCCGTTACGCCGATTGTGAAGAGGTGTTTGCTTAGTGATGTGTGCCCACCATTATACGGATGTCATGTCTGTTGAGGCTGATAAGTCTACGTGTCAGTTTGGGCGATAGTGCAGGTATCGCCTCCTTCGACTGTCTACAGCTTGAGACATTCATCCATCGGGTGTTGTGTAGGTCGTTCGTGAGAGAGCGTATCCATGAGCGCATTTGGCTGTAGGGCAGTGGCAGAAGTGGCAATGGACCAGTCACTAGATTTGCCGATGCCCGCCTTGCAAGCTCATCTGCTGCATCATTTCCCAACGAACCGCTATGTCCCTTGATCCATTGCAGAGTTACCCGGTTATAAGAGGCAACTTGTTCAAGGGTTTGGTGACACTCGTGTATTAGTGCTGAGTTGTAGGTGTAGCGTTGTTAGTACCGACATACTGTCAGAAAGAATTCTGGTTCTCTGGCCATGTACTTTTCTTCTTAATATTGCGCTGGCGGCTTCCTTGATGGCTACGCACTCACATTGGAAGATGGAGCTGTGTGTACCCAAGGGAATGGAAGTGTGTATGTTCAGTTCCTGTTAGAAGATGCCGGCACCAGTTCCAGTAGCCATTTTCGAGCCGCCTGTGTAAATTCTTAATTCATTTACACCAGACTGGTCAGCATCTTTCTCACATACCTGTATGTGATAGTTTTTATGAAAAGCATGTGTTTTAGGTATCTTGTCGCATGGTGCCTCACAGAGTGGATAGTCCTTTGTTATCCTATTCCATAGATTATCTTTTAGGCAGTCTTCATTCTTCCATACACCCGGCATTGTATGCACGTCTTCAAACAGAGAGCGAATGCGAGACGGTTGTGTTAACATATTACATATCTTTGACACGAGTGGTGTCCCGCAACGCTTCGCTTTCGGTTCGCTGTGCCTACCAAAGAGGATGTAAATACTACGTAATAAGAGGCGGAAAAGTAAAAATTGAAATTTAGTTAAAAACAAAACAGGCATTTATTTACTCAAAATTGATTCCTTTAGAATTATTTTTGATGTCATTTCTAATATACTAGACACTACTACCGCTTCGGAAATAAATGGCGCTCTGAGAGAGAAGATGCGGTGTAAGAAACTCTCCCAGCATTCTTTTAATAAAAATATACAATATTGTACTTTCATTGCTATTGCTATAAAATAATCACAATCTAGTCCCAGGCTGTCCGATCACTTAGATTATCAGCTGTGGAGTAATAGGATTTACGACAGAGCCATTTTTTTATAAAACATTTAAATTTATTTATAGATAATGCCTGAACAGTGGCTGGGACTTTATTATACAAGTGTATACATTTAGCCTTAAAGCTATTATGTATCTTATGAAGCCTACTAGAATTAGTTACAAGCAATCCCATATTTCTAGTGTTATAATGATGAAAATCACTATTAAGAGCAAAAAGGTGACGATTTTTGTGAACGTATATTAAGTTTTCATATATGTATCTGCTTTTTATCTAACGTGATACCCAAGAAGACCGTAGTGTCCACAAATTCAAATTTCTGGTCATTCATAAGTACGTTGGTTTGTACCTCCGGTGTGTTTAGTGTAATGAACCGTAAACACTTTGTTTTTTTACTGTTTAAGTGCCGATTATTCGTCTCTAGCCAGCGCACTATCTTTGAGAGTGTATTGTTTACCTCGCCATCAATATCTGCACGTCGTTTCACTTTAAAAATAAGTGAAGTATCATCAGCAAACAATTCAATCTCATGGCTATCATCTACCACAAACGGTAGATCGTTAATATATATAAGAAACAAGAAAGGACCGAGAATAGAACCCTGCGGAACACCTATTCCCACAGGTTTACCCGAAGACCGTTTGCTATTTACATCGACTATCTGAACTTTTTCACTTAAATATGATTTTAACAGCTTAAGGGCTCTATTTTTTACTTCATAATGCTTTAGTTTTAGGAGTAAAGTTTCATGGTGGACGCAGTCAAATGCTTTGGACAAATCACAAAAAAATGCCCAATGCATCCTGTGACTCTTCCCAGGCGTCAAAAATGTGCTCAATGAGGCTAGTACCCGCATTAATTGTTGATACGCCCCTAGTGAAACTAAAATGATTTTTGTTCAATAATTTAAAATATGCATTAGTTTAGTATGAAACTGCTTGACAAGATTATAGCCGTCATCTGTCAATCTATCAATAACTGCACGTTTCATAAAATCGCGTCAACCACTTTTTTCTTACAGAGTTTCGCTAGTCTAGTGCCTACTACAAAATACAAAGTTTGACGTCTCCGCTTCGGTTCACATTCTCCGTATTTTCAGTTCGCTTGGGTTCGCATTTATGTTTGATTATCTTAAAGAAGAAGTGGTCGTACTTGTGTGATGTGAAGAGGTCAGCGAGGCGGGCTGGCAGCGCGACGCCGAGATAGTGCGGGGGCCACGCGGCGGGGCGGGGCGCGGGGGGAGGTGGCCGCACCACTTCACCGCGGCCGCGCCCCTCCGCTTGCCACAGCGGCCGCCAGTCCTCCTCCACCATGCTGCAAACATACCCACATTTATATAAATACTAGTGGGCCCGACAGACGTTGTCCTGTACACGTTAAATCTATCTACATATATATATACATATATAATGAAAATGGTCTTTGTTTGAAACTCTTTCAAGTCTAAAGCACTGATCGTATCGACATGAAACTACCACCATTCGATGCAAAATTTATCCTAGATGGTTTATGGCTTTCGAATGCCTGCGTTCCTTCATTAATTCATTTCCTATTAAAATTCGCCCAGCCAATCGGGCCGAAGTATATGATTTTACAACACGATCACAGAGAATATACATATAACACATGTGTTTCAAAAGAATGGAAAAAAAACTTTTCTGTTCTAGAGGTTAAAAACTATAGTACAGCTTAAGAATGGAGCGATCGACCCCGTTCTTGCATATTTAAAAATGAATACATTTAATGGTAATAATATTTTCAAATGTTATGGTTATTTGGTATAAGAATTACAATGGTAATTAATACAAAATTTCACTTATGACATTATTAATAGAATAATTAGCAGCCATTGAACCGGACCCGACAGACGTTGTCATGTACACACGTCTTAAATTTGAAAAATCGGTCCAGCCGTTAGGAGGAGTTCGCTAACATACACATGAGCAGGAGAATTATATTATATGCACGGAATTGAGATTCTAAACCAATCTCAAAGTCACTGGAACACACAAAAAAATCATCAAAATAGGTCCGTGTAGGAGGTAGTTCAATTGTGAATCTAAACCATTCTCGAATCCACCTGAACACACACAGAAAGTTTCATTTCCAGGAAGAACATTTTACTTTTTGATCTAACTGGAATTCAATAAGCGATCAAGATTAGCTGTAACACAATTTGCGGTGCAAGCTTTGGGACAAAATATTTTATTGTGAAAAATTAACGAAAATCATAAAACACATGTGCACTGATATCAAACGTCGTGTATAATCTTAATTTTATCATCTATACAAGAATTGGAGTGTCTGTTTGTAATATTGAAATAACCGTTTTTTACTACATGTATGAATATATATAGGGTACATACACCAAATTATTTTTTTTTTACAATTTTTGTCTGTCTGTCTGTTTGTTTGTTCAGGCTAATCTCTGAAATAGCTCGTCCAATTTTGACGGGACACTTATTGGCAGGTAGCTGATGTAATAAGGAGTAACTTAGGCTACGTTTATTTTAGAAATATAAAGTTCCAATGTCCAAGAAACGGTCTAATTCTAAATATATTTTTTTGTGGCAAAACAACGTTTGCTTGGTCAGCTAGTTCCTAATAAAATTCATGTAACTGTAACATCTAAAACAAAAACCAACATTCAGCGCTAAACGGCCAACTAATTGGACATTTCATTATCTTGACTGCTGTCATCTAAGATCGCTCGTAACCACGCTAGTTGGAAGACCAGCAGAACAACAGGTTATTTATAACCATTTAATATTAATATTTACCTTAATTTAGCAACATTTTCTCTATGCGACCTAGTACGTTCTCGTAGAGAGGAGTAAGGTTTCGATCGTCGGTTAAAGTTAGGCAGTAACCAGACTAATTCGTCCAAATCACTGGAGCTTGACGCTGCACCTTCCGATACATGGGGCCTGGAACAAACGAGATTACACTAAAACACAGCATAAAAAAAGAGTGTGTGTACTTATGTATGCACGCAAGAAGTCAGAAGCGTGCATATTATATAGGCAATGCAGTGCCTACCTCGTTATGAACCTAAATAAATATAGTGTTAAAGTTAATTTAGTTTAATTTGGTTCCGTTATTTTATAACCAAACTTCTATTGAACCCCCACTCATAAATTTTCCTAAATACCTTCGGTAAGCTATCTCCAGGCTCAACTACGACTAGTTAGATCATCAGTGCCCACCTTGCTAGAAAACCAAGTTATACTTCTTTTCGCCTCACGAAGCAAAAATCCTTTAAATTATTTATTCCTCGTGCTATTCTACGTTTGTAGAAAGAACAATATCTTAAAAATCTTGCAACGATGGTTTTGACTTTGTACGGGCTTGAACCCTTTGCCTATCCTAATAATGGACGAAGAAACCCAAAAAAAAGATAAGGAATGTTGCAAACGTCAGAAAATTTTAGGAAACAACTTCAAACCGTTACTTTTGTGTTACAGTGATGCGCGCGCATCTTAAAATTACACTCTCATCATTTTTTCATAACCGGGGTTTCTCTTTTCGTCAGGGATCATGTTTGCTCATTTTGAGTCTTCTGTACTGGGTCTACTAACTGACTTTTCATCCTCAGGGTTTAGCCGGTTTGAGGATTTTAACTTTTCAAACGACTTTTAATTTTAAAATAGAATTTATTACACTATAGCACAGAAGGATATAATAATGATAAGGAAGAATACTGTCAGTATTAGGATTGAACCACAGATATACATATATAAACTTAATGACGAATATTACACGAAACACAAACTAAAAATTACGATTAGAAGACTCGATATAAAACTGCACAAGGTAGCATAGGTCTTGCGTCGATCACTGTGGGAGACATACTAATTAGTAATTATGCCTTTCAATACACGTTAACCAAAAACCGGTACGCATTCGCAGTTAGTAACAGATGTTTGCGTGCGTTGACAATATATTTATTTAGTATGAAAATAATAAAATGTTTATAAAGTTATAGTTGACTTTAACATACCGCATGGCTTGGGTCACGGAACACAGACTGCGTAAGGCGATCTTAGGCGACGTCTCAGCAAAGCGTTTTAAAAAATAAAACTGTATTACATGAAACGACTACACACACACGTGTGTATGTGTGTGTAGTCGTACCCTACACACACACATCTTAAATACAATTACATATTATTAACGTACGTAATAATCTAATATATAAAATTCTCATGTCGTGGTGTTTGTAGTTAAACTCCTTCGAAACGGCTTGACCGATTCTCATGAAATTTTATCGGACATCGGAATCCCAATGGATTCCGATGTCCGATTCTCAGTCCTATTTTTCATCCCCCTAAATGTTAAGGGTCCACACGATTTTTTTTTTTAATTTTTTTTTTACATTTTTTTTTAACTTTGTTTGATTATGAGTCAGCATTAAAAAATACATACAACTTCAAATTTTCACCCATCTACCATCAACAGTTACTTTTGTATCGCGATTTTAATATCGGCAATACAACGTTTGCTGGGTCAGCTAGTACTAGCATAAAATAACAGATGTATTCCTATTCATATTTTGTAAGTCTATTGTAATTTAATATAAAACTGTTGGATTATTAGTAAATAAATAAATAACATAAAAATCCTTACCTTCTCTGTTTGTTTAATGACTGTAGTGTTGCGTATCCTGTCATATTCAGTCGTGATGCGGGAGTGTTGGTAACGTCTGGCCCTGTGAAACCTGCAACATTTTCAACCATCGAACTTATAAGCCCACATGCCAAATAAAGGGCAAACGAATTCAGATTCGGAAGATAGATCTTATATATATCCACCCATAGCTATAGTTTATCATATGTTGTGATCATTAATTGACCAATGAGCATTCACCACGCACCTGCTCACCTTAGTTGTATTTTAACTAGTGGGAGGCTCCTTTGCACAGGATGCCGGCTAGATTTGGAGTACCACAACGGCGCCTATTTCTGCCGTAAAACGAGACTTAACATCTTCTGTCTCAAGGTGACGAGCGCAATTATTGTAGTGCCTCGCAGAATTTTTGGGCTTTTCAAGAATCCTGAGCGGCACTGCATTTTAATGGGCAGGGCGCATCAATTACCATCAGCTGAACGTCCTGCTAGTCTCTTCCCGTATTTTCATAAAATATAAATAGGTATTAGGATAATGCCTAAGTATAACGTCGATGTTTATAACACAAACAGAAAATATAAGTGGGTATATACGGGCTAATAACCGGCAATCGACGTGTGAAATCATATGCCCGCTACACCATGCTTTAAAACTATCACACATCACAAGAATGAACACACCACAGAACCCCTATAGCCCAGTGGTTAGTGACCCTGCCTACTGAGCTAGAGGTCCCGGGTTCGAGTCCCGGTAGGTTGATTTCCGAGTCATGGATGTTTATATGTATTTATGTATGTTTAAGTAAGTATATTGTATTAAATATATCGTCATCTTGTACCCATAGTACAGGCTATGCCTAGTTTGGGGCTAGATAATTTGTGTAAGAGTTTGTCAATATTATTATAACTTACTGGAAGTGGAGACCCGTCTTGGCGTTTCGGCCAAGCGTGTTCGGTGGGCCACGGCACCCGTCTTCATACCGTACAGACTAGACGAACTCGGTATAGGACTCAAGGTTAACACTCGGTCTCTGAAACAAATACACCCACACTTGCAACCTTTTTTTTATATCAGAGGGGGCAAACGGGCAAGAGGCTCACGGGATGGGGAGAGGTGAGGCAACCGCCCATGGACATCCGGAACAACAAGTGTGTCAAGAAATGCGTTTCCTGTACTGATATTTGTTATGTATATATTTTTTAAACTCATTTATTCAAGTAGCCATTACTTTCATAAGTACAATCTGCCAAACTATGTAAGTAGTGTGTCGGCACCAACTCTCGTGCCACAATAATGCTACTTACAATAAAACAAAATGATACAGTAATAAACTTATTTGGCAATTGTAAAATAATACGGCATAGTAAAGTTAAAATAATAATTAAATCTATCTATATATATATATATAATGAAAATGGTCTTTGTTTGAGGCTCTTTCAAGTCTAAACCACTGATCGTATCGACATGAAATTACCACCGTTCGATGCAAAATTTATCCCATTATTTATCGAAGTTTATATTTCGAATGCCTGCGTTCCTTCATTAATTCATTTCCTATTAAAATTCGCCCAGCGAATCGGGCCGAAGTACATGATTTTACAACACGATCACAGATAATATACATATAACACATGTGTTTCAAAAGAATGGAAAAAAACTTTTCTGTTCTAGAGGTTAAAAACTATACTACAGCTTAAGAATGGAGCGATCGACCCCGTTCTTGCATATTTAATAATGAATACATTTAATGGTAATAATATTTACAAATGTTATGGTTATTTGACATTGTAATTAATAATAAAAAAATTATTGAAGTAGGCGTTACGATTTTGGCGGGACAACACGTCCTGAGGATGCCTCGTGTAGAGGCGAACCACGTGTCGAATTGTTTAAAGACAAATATTGGCGGAATTAACACTAAAGAAAACTCAAATCATTTGTATAATTGTAATTAATACCAACTTTCACTTATGACATTATTAATATAATAATTAGCAGCCATTGAATATTATATTATACTAGCTGACCCGGAAAACGTTGTTTTGCCATATAAATTGTATTGATCTTGTGCTTGCTAGTTGATAAGAGATGGCGCTAGTTGTATTCATTAGTAACAATCACACTTCTTCTATATTTTGTATAATTCACACTATAGTTTTATAAATTAAAGCCTATTTGTTATTCTGGTGTGTAAGCTATATTATTGTAAAGTTTCATCAAAATCTATTCAGTAGATTTTGCGTTAAAGAAGTTCAAACATACATCCAGACATACAAACTTTCACATTTATAATATTAGTAGGATTTTTAATAATTCTCTTACTATATAATCACGTGCTAAAGTGTGTCGCCACCTTTTTATGAATTTGTGTCATTGAGTTGGTAGTATAAGATTATTTTTGTTATATTAAGTTGGTAGTAGATGGTAGTGACGGTCACAAATTGCTAGCAGTTTAGAGGAGAGTTCTCTGGGAGAAGTCGAAGGTGGTGGAGACGTGCTGGTCACCCGACTGCCCTACTGATATATACACAAATAAAATTTGAGAAACAAAATTTTATGAACGATGCGGGATTCGACAGTTGATTACCTGCTCAACCCCAATATTTGCATATTAGGAAATTGACTTGAGATGTCGCTTTTGTAAATCTAAACAATATGTTATGTTTTTAAAGTGATAACCGTCACTTCTAGGATTTATACACAAATAAAATTTGAAAAACAAAATTTTATGAACGATGCGGGATTCGACAGTTGATTACCTGCTCAACCCCAATATTTGCATATTAGGAAATTGACTTGAGATGTCGCTCTTGTAAATCTAAACAATATGTTATGTTTTTAAAGTGATAACCGTCACTTCTAGGATTTATACACAAATAAAATTTGAAAAACAAAATTTTATGAACGATGCGGGATTCGACAGTTGATTACCTGCTCAACCCCAATATTTGCATATTAGGAAATTGACTTGAGATGTCGCTTTTGTAAATCTAAACAATATGTTATGTTTTTAAAGTGATAACCGTCACTTCTAGGATTTATACACAAATAAAATTTGAAAAACAAAATTTTATGAACGATGCGGGATTCGACAGTTGATTACCTGCTCAACCCCAATATTTGCATATTAGGAAATTGACTTGAGATGTCGCTCTTGTAAATCTAAACAATATGTGTATTAATCCTAGAAGTGAAGGTTATCACTTTAAAAACATAACATATTGACTTCTGATATATATCATTAACTAGCTGACCCGACAGACGTTGTTCTGTAGATAAATAAAAAAAAATGCCAATAGTACTACGAAACAACAAGAATTATTTCGTAACGTATGCTCCTTGATGTTATAATAAAATTGTTTCACATCAGAACTGTGAAACCATGCGTCACTAAATTCTCTCATAGAAAATATGTCCATACAAAACAAACATTGAAAATAAAAATAATTATGGGTCCCAAATCAAAATAAAAAGTATCCCATCTCTCAAGTTGGACTAAACTGCACTACATGACTTAATCCCCATTAAAATCCGTTCATTAGTTTAGGAGTCCATCGCGGACGAACAACGTGTTACGTAATTTATATATATTGAGACTAGCTGCCCCGACAGACGTTGTTCTGTAGATGATAAAAGAAAATACAGTTTCATAGGAATTTGCAATAATATTTCAAAACATCATGAATTATTTCGTAAAAATGCTCCTTGATGTTATAATAAAATCGTTTCACATCAGAACTGTCAAACCGTGCGTCACTAAATTCTCTCATAGAAAATATGTCCATACAAAACAAATATTGAAAATAAAAATAATCATGGGTCCCAAATCAAAATAAAAAGCATCCTATCTCTCAAGTTGGACTAAACTGCACTACATGAAGTGATCCCCATTAACATCCGTTCATTAGTTTAGGAGTCCATCGCGGACAAACAACGTGTCACGTAATTTATATATATTACTAGCTGACCTGACAGACGTTGTTCTGTATATAATAAATAAAATAATGCTTTTATATGAATTTGTCAATAATATATCATAACATCAAAAATTACTTCATAAAATATGCACCCTGCTGTCGTAATGAAATTGTTTCACAGCAGAACTGTCAAACCGTGCGTCAATAAATTCTCTCATAGAAATGATGTATGGACACATCAAAGGAAAAACAAATTTGTTGTTTTTATTTAATTTAGCAGCATTTTTCCTATTTACTCACCTTTTAAACCTTCTCTGGACTTCTACAAATAATTCAAGACCTAAATTTGCCAAATCGGTCCAGCCGTTCTCGAGTTTTAGCGAGACTAACGAACAGCAATTCATTTTTATATATATAGATAAGATGTATTACTGTGTACTTTGTTGTGATTAGAATAGAAGTATTGAATATATTATGTTCAATTTAATTAATCACGAAGTTTCATTACACAAAAAAAGGCTGCACTGCGTTTATCGTGCCCGTTACTCTCTGGTTTGAGGCATATGGTATCAAATGGATGGCAGATTTAGACAAAAAAAAATATGGAGATTTTTTTTATGGAATAGGAGGACAAACGAGCGTACGGGTCACCTGTTGTTAAGTGATCACCGCCGCCCACAATCTCTTGCAACACCAGAGGAATCACAGGAGCGTTGCCGGCCTTTAAGGAAGGTGTACGCGCTCTTTTTGAAGGTACCCATGTCGTATCGTCCCGGAAACACCGCACAAGGAAGCTCATTCCACAGCTTTGTAGTACGTGGAAGAAAGCTCCTTGAAAACCGCACTGTGGAGGACCGCTACACATCCAGATGGTGAGGATGATATCCTAACTTGTGGCGTATCGTGCGAAGGTAGAATTCGGCGGCAGGAATCAGGTTAAACAGCTCTTCGGAACACTCCCCTTGATAAATGCGGTAGAAGACACACAATGAAGCGACGTCTCTACGCAACGCCAAGTGATCCAGCCGTTCACAGAGCACTGGGACCCCGACAATTCGAGCTGCTCTGCGTCAAATGGATCGAGCTGATACTGGGGTGCGCCAGACCAGAGATGACAGCAATACTCCATGTGTGGCCGGACCTGCGCTTTGTAGAGCGCTAGTATGTGGGCCGGCTTGAAGTATTGCCGTGCTCTATTAATGACGCCCAGTTTCTTTGTAGCCAATTTGGCTTTGCCTTCTAGATGACCACGAAATTGGCAATCGCTCGAGATTTCGAGACCTAGTATTCCGATACTAGGCGAGGCTTTTAGGGAAGTGTTGTCGAAGAGCGGTGATGCGACAAATGGGGTTTTTTAGTGGTAAACGCGCAAACTTGAGTCTTCTGGGGGTTAAATTGGACAAGGTTCAATTTACCCCATTCCGCGACCTTCTCAAGAGAGGACTCGATAGAAGACACAAGTTTCTCCCGGCACTGGTCGACGATTTCCTGAGAGAGACCTGCATGGCCCGTATATACGGCATCACCAGTGTGTCGTCTGCATAGCAATGAATTTTGGAGGTGTCCAACATATCATTGATATGCAGAAGAAACAGCGTGGGAGACAGCACACAGCCTTGGGGCACTCCAGCATTCACGGGCTTCGGGTTCGAGCAATATCCGTCGACAACGACTTGTATGCTGCGCCCAGTGAGGAAGCTGGAGGTCCACTTGCACAAGCTCTCGGGAAGCCCAAATGATGGAAGTTTGAAGAGGAGCGCCTTGTGCCATACACGATTAAAGGCCTTCGCTATATCCAGGCTAACTGCCAGGCCTTCCCCCTTGCTTTCAATAACCCCAGCCAGTACCATTTAAAGTAATAGAATGCGTATCATTGTAACCGAATATTTACATATTAGATAGAGAATATAGAACGCAAACGCATAAATGGGTCATTTTAATTTTTATCAAGTAACATTAGATTAATGTAACGAGACTTAATCCTTTTAAAAGTTCATTAAAACACTTTACTTACTTATTATTATATCGACACCTCAGTTCCATAAACGACAACGCCCCCTTATCAAAGTGTAGAATATTTTTGTTTCGTACAGTAACAACTCGAGTTGTTTTCCTATGGAACCCCTTTTCAAAATTGTTTCTCGTTGGACCTGAGATATCGATATACAGGATGGTTTTTTGAGAAGGGCCGTGATAGCCAATAGCCAGTTCGGAAACTACGCGTATTACAGAAAAGTCGTGAATTTGGTATTTCCTTTCATTTTAAATAATAAATTTCTTTACAAAGATTAATCCTTACTTGGTATTTTCATTTTAAATAATACATTTCTTTACAAAGATTAATCCTTATCAGGAACAGAGTCCATTGGTTCAATAATACAGGATATATATATTTTTTTTAAATATCATTCGGGTCGATTTCCGGCAAAAGTTCTAGAAATAAAAAAAAACTAAATATGCAGTTAAAGTTTTCTTATAAATCGAGGGCATGACTCTTTTCACGACTTTTCTCTAAGTCTCGTACTTTCAGACTTGGTCATCACCGCCCTTTTTTATGGAATAGGAGGACAAACGAGCGTACGGGTGTTAAGTGATCACCGCCGCCCACATTCTCTTGCAACACCAGAGGAATCACAGGAGCGTTGCCGGCTTTTAAGGAAGGTGTACGCGCTTTTTCTGAAGGTACCCATGTCGTTTCGTCCCGGAAACACCGCACAAGGAAGCTCATTATCATCTAGCTATTGGCTATCACCGCCCTTCTCAAAAAACCATCCTGTATACATTGCGTCCCGGCATGTAGTAATAAAACTTTAGGAGTAGTAACTATAAACTATCTCATCGATGAAAATACATGGGGTATTTTCATCGGGGTCAATTCCAAAACCCTACCAGACTGCAGCTACTTTTATTTTTATCTTAGCAAAATTCACATTAATTTGTAAAACAACGGCGGTTTAAGTTCTACATTTTTTAGGGGCTCAATGTTGGTGTTATTTAAAGGCATAGGTATAGACTATAGAGTAACTAATACCAAACAAAAGCTGGCAAAATATAACTGTTTTTTTGTGATTGCCGAATGGGTAAAGTTTATTTATTACAGTATTTGATCACATCTGGGCGCTTTATTGTAAAATTGTGCGAAAACTACACTATTAACCCATCTTTTTTTTTCTAATTTCATAATATTATTTGAGTTGCTTAACAAATTGATACCGGAATCACTACTCTCGGTCTAAATATGTAAGAGTTATTGTTGATCAAATAGCCCCTCTACTTGGGGGCGCAAGCGCAGGTAAGCGACCCAGCTCCGTGGACATTGTCTAAGTACAATACTAATTTGGTATATTTTTTGTTAGACCGCGGTGTACCACACTTGTAAGGATCCTTTAAGCTCATGAAAATTAAGACTTAAGCCATATACATTACATATTCCATTAAAAAGCGTTACTAGAGCAAGAGCCCGTGAACCCCAGATCTACGTTATTTTATAAAATCTGAAAGTTTGTCAACCCATGCTCCCAACACAGGTAAGAACGATGGACCATTATAGAGTTTGGGTTACAGTGGCTTTGGCAGGTAAACGGTACTAAAGGTGTGTAAAATATCGATCTAAATGCATCAAATAATAAAGTGCGATTTTTCGGTATTACCTTCAGAATATTATTAAAAATCACATAATTCATTGCCAGACCCTTAATGTTCATGAAATTATAATTTTACTTACATCATAGTATTACGTTCAGAATATTATTATAAATCACAAGAGCAAGAGGTTGCCACGATTTTGTCTGGCAATGACTAACGTGATCTTTAATAATATTCTGGAAGTAATACCTAAAAATCTCACTTTATTATTTGATGAATTTAGATCGGTATTTAACACACCTTTAGCTCCGTTTACTTGCCAAAGCCACTGTAACCCAAACTCCATAATGTTCCGTCGTTCTTACCTGTGTTGGGAGCATGCGCTGACAAACTTTCAGCTTTTATAAAATAACGTAGGTCTGGGGTACACGGGCTCTTAGACTATTCAAGGTTATGTTTTGAAATAGTGCCGTCTCCTACGTTATGTCATAGCCGAATTAGGAGGAATGAGTAACATTAAAACAAGAAAAAATGCTGTCTAATGTTAATTTTGGCAATGAAGAATGAATGACTAGCGCTCAATTCAATGAAACGGAAAAATTCTAAATGTACTCACGGAATGGTATATTTTCCCAAAAAGGAGTCACAACTGCTCACTCCACTTGTGCTGGATTCGCTGGTATTCCGAACCCTCCCTTCGTGAGCGTGATCCAAGGAGTTCATTCTTCCTAACAGCAGTCTATTCTCAACGTTATTCCTATGACCTGAGCGTTCATAATCCCGCAATATGTCTACAGTCTTTGACTCGGTTAGAGACCTCTCGTGTGTACTCGGATAGCCCTGTATGGGTAGCGTATGAGATTTCCGTTTATCCGGCTCCTTTCTATCGACGGAGCCCATCTTGTGGTCCACCACATCCTGGTCTTTGGATTCCTCTATCGATATACAGGCGATGGTTTTGTTTAATCTTGTGGATTCAGAGCGTACACTCTCAGCCGTACTATGGTCGGTGTGGTCCGAATGTTCGCTCTGATCTATATCCAATGTGTTGAAGCGTCTGTCTGGTGATGTGACGTAGTGATGCCCGTGCTGATTCGAACTGACGTACTGGAGATAATATTCTTCGGCTATTACGGGGAATTGGACGTTTCGCGTATGCCTTACACACAACCAACCTGAAAGGGCGTGGAAATACAGGAATTAGCTTCAGTGGATATTTCAATGGCCTAAGATTTACTTTTAATATAATTCAACAACATAACATAAAAGTCAACATCTCGAAAGGACATGTTGACTCGCCAAATTCAGTCTCGTGCCAGATTCGTGTCGAATTGTTTAAAAGACAAATATTGGCGGAATTAAAACTAAAGAAAACTCAAAACATTTGGATAATTATGGATTTCCGCAAAGTAACGCCTACTTCAATTGATAAGATCTTGTCATTAAACGGTGACAGCAATGTATCCGTATCTAGAGATAAGTTATTGAAAACGGCCGAATTATTTTGATGCTCTAGCAAAATCAACATAAAATCTGTTGGTATTCCAATAAATAAATAATTAGTTTAAATAAAACACTTTTTAAGGGATTAAAACGCGTGTAATTGTAGCTGTTTTTACATTACATTTATCGTGAAAGTTACATGTTATAATTATTTTAGTTAACCCGACGTTTCAAGACCTTTCCAGGTCTCGTTTTCAGGGGGACTGCAGATGAAATGAGTCAAAGATAGTATTTGTCATAGTTGTCATTATGAGGTTTAGCGCCATTTATTTC
Source organism: Leptidea sinapis (assembly GCF_905404315.1). Lineage (NCBI taxonomy): Eukaryota > Metazoa > Arthropoda > Insecta > Lepidoptera > Pieridae > Leptidea > Leptidea sinapis. The sequence goes on along the minus strand of NC_066309.1, from coordinate 5,040,012 downwards.
CTCGGAGGTGGTTTTGCTGTACACAGACGGTAATGTAAAACCGTTACAATTACACGCGTTTTAATCCTTTAAAAGTGTTTTATTTAAAAAACTGAGCTGAGATGGTTTGGACATGTCGAGAGAATGAATGAAGAACGATTGACGAAGAAAGTGTATAGGGCCAGTGTGAATGAAAGTGTTGGAAGGGGTAGACCTAGGCGGACGTTTCAAGATCAAATCAGGGACGTCTTGAAAAAAGGCCAGGTCAAGAGTACCCTAAACCGGAGAGCATGTATGAAAGTAATAATGAAAGTAGACGAAGCGAAACACGTATGTAAGGATCGTAGCTGCCTACCCCTACGGCAAAGAGGCGTGATTTTATGTATGTATGTGTGTATTTAAAAAAAAAACGACGAATTGAGAACCTCCTTTTTTGAAGTCGGCTATAAATAATTATTACTTAGCGTTTTAAATGCCGAGAAACATACCCAGCTCTGATAGCATATTAGCCCCATTGTAGGTGCTTCCAATGAGACCTAGCACGTAGAATGCGGTCGCTCGCACCGAGTACACGGGGCTGGACTTAGCGAGGGTGACTATGTGCAGCGGTATCGAGTCTTCTAAATAGTCGTTACTGAGGCTCATCAGCAACTGTAGACCTTTGGACGTGGTTGCAGTGTTGCCTACAGCCCACAGAGACGCTTTGAGGTTCATTACTTCTTGGCTGGATGAACAAGCTTTTCTTTGGAGAATCTATAAATAAAAGTAATATTTAACTAACTTAAAAATATTATAAAAGTCAAAAGTCAAAGTCAAAAATATTTTATCACTAAAAATACAATTCAGATACATATTAACATAAACATATTCTTAAAATAATCCAGTTAAACAATACAAGGCTGAACCATAAAATCCATAAAAAAACAACAATAATACTATTCAATTCAATAATGTAATATCGTTTATCTACACCATGCTTTAAATCCTCTATTCAAGATTCTGAAACAGTTAGCTTATTGCCAACATTAAAACACCCAATGTTCTAATAACCATTACATCACCCAAACGAGTGTTGTAATGTTGTACTGAATTTCATAACAACACTCCTATTTTTTTTTAATCCCTTCATGCTCAAAGAGTTTGAACAGACAGCCACATTATTATTGCACGATGCGTGGTATCTGTATGAATTTCAAAAAAAAAAAACATTTTCGTTTACGCGCGTTCCTTACTACCAGAACGTCGCGCGCCGTAAAAAAAAGTAGGTTATTCGAATCCCCGCCATTTTTCTTTGATATTTTTATTGTTTTGTTTACAAAATGTAAATTACTACTAAAATAAATAATTGATACATTAATATTTAGTTTATTTGTATAATATAATCAGTAATGAATGATATTAGGGTACTATTAGGACTTTGTGTGTGTTTTAATGTTAGCAGTAAGCTAACTGTTCCAGAATCTTTTAGAGGATTCATATTCTGGGTGTAGATAAAGTCTTGTATGCAACTGTTGATAATTAGGTATTAAAACACTCATGTGATACTATTATCACCAATATAAATCCAAGTTCGTGTTTTAATACCCCTTATTACACAACAGTTGCATAAATAACTATTACGTAATCTTCAATACTGTAATAAGCCTTCGACATAAGTCTGTGTTTAATAAAAGATTTAAATTTATTTATTGATAATTCAGATACACTTTTTGGTAATTTATCGGTACTCCACAACTGAATATTTAATCTAATGTTCGGACAGCCTGGGAATATATTATTTTATAGCAATAGCAATGGCAGTACAATATTGTATATTTCGTTAAAAAGAGCGCAAAAAAGAATGCTGGTTCTTCTCGCTCTCTCTTCTCTGCTCGCGCCGTTTCTTCTCTCTTAGAGCGCCATTTGTTTCCCAAGCGGTATAAGTATATAGTATATTAGAAATGACATCATAAAGAATTCTAAAGGAATCAATTTTGAGAAAATAGCGCCTTGTGCCACACACGATCAAAGGCCTTTGCTATATCCAGGCTAACTGCCAGGCCTTCCCCCTTGCTTTCGATATCCGCCGCCCATCTATGTGTTAGGTATACCAGAAGATCACCTGCCGACCGACCATGGCGAAAGCCGTACTGTCAGTCGTTGATCAACTGGTGACCCTGTAGGTATACCAAGAGCTGGTGGTTAATTATGCTCTCCATGAGAGTTCTCCATTTAGAGAGCAGGGAGATAATACACTGGCCTGCAAAAGTAAGTATCATACTTTTCAAATTAAAATTTTTTCTTAACTATAGAAGGTAGAGATTTAAGATTAAAAACGTTTTGTTGCAAATTTTATAGGCTTTAATTCTTAGAAACTAAAATTATTACTATTAGTAAACTTTATCGCACTATTAGTAACTTTGTCGCACGCAAATTTCGAAATATCAAAACTGAATTGAGATTGACGCGTCTGACAGTGTAATTTAATAAATAAAATTTTAACTTAAGCTAAAAAAGTTTACAAACGAATTCCATATTCGTCAGAAATAATACATAAATCATCGCATTTGTAATACAAATATATACAGTATATGCAACTCGTGCGACGTTGTCGATTAGCAATCGACAACTTGTCGCACTTGATGCACAATATACTATGATCCACTAACTTTAAACAGCCGCTAAGGAGTGTTTTTTCTCATTCTGACTCAGGTCAATAGAAGAAGACAAGAGTGAGAATTAGCAATGCTTTAAGTTAGCAGACGATTATGAAAAAGGGGATTCATGTGTGGCGACAACCTTGTAGTGGTTCGACGTGACGGAGGTGAGCAGGTCGGCCGCGAGGTGTGAGGCCGGACAGTCGGGCTGAGCAGCGAGGGCACTGAGGGCGCCCAGGAGGTGAGGCGGCGGCCGCGCATTACGCCGGCTGCCGCGCACGCCGCTGACACCGTCACTCAGAGTCAGGGCCTCGTGAACCTCCGCCTCCAGCAGCCGCACGTACCTGTCGCAAAGAGGATGTCAATACTACTTCACCCGACTGCCCTACTGTTGTACTCATATCATTTAATGTTACTATGTATATAGTCGTGGTTATAGTGAAATTATTGATTGAATATTCAATTCAAGTGGATCGTAGAAGTGTTTTTATAATGATATGGATTTCAATTCCTATCATCGTGGATCTTTAGATATTTTAAGACATTGTCGACATTATAAAATATGAACGCTATATAACGATCGAACGCTTTCAGATTTTTTTTTTTAATGAAAATAAGGGACGAGACGAGCAGGACGTTCGGACGCTCAAGATTCTTGAAAACCTCTAAGATTCTCAACGGCACAACAATTGCGCTCGTCACCTTGAGACATAAGATGTTAAGTCTCAATCGCCCAGTAATTTCACTAGCTACGACGCCCTTCAGACAGAAACACAGTAATGCTTACACATTACTGCTTCACATAAGAAATAGCACATTAGAAGCACATAACTTACATAAATTCACAATTACCTGACCAACTACAATCACCTCAGTTAGTTGACTGCATTTTTTGCATAGCATATATATTTATGGGTCAGGGGTCCACCCTTTTCATCTCACTGTAAAACTTAGCGATACATAAAAACAACAAATTTGTTTTTCCTTTGATGTCTCCATACATAATTTCTATGAGAGAATTTATTGACGCACGGTTTGACAGTTCTGCTGTGAAACAATTTCATTACGACAGCAGGCTGCATATTTTACGAAGTGATTTTTGATGTTATGATATATTATTGACAAAATCATATTAATTGATTCAGAGCATGAGAAGTGAAAATACATTTTATCGATTGAACCCTGACTCAATAGAATCTTATTCACCTGTAGTTATACGACTTGTCCCAATAATTCAGGTGTCTGTTAATGAATGCCGCGTCATCATCCCGCATCTGTCTGGAGGCAGCTATGTGCAGTCCCAACCACAGCAGGTACGCTCTGTCGCCGGCCAAGCACGCGCCGGTAGACGGCTCGTCGTTGCGATCGAGGCGACAGTTCTCACCCAAGCTATCCCGTAGCGACATTAACTTCTCTTGAAATACCTACAAGTATTAAGAACACATTTATTTTTTTTTTTATATTGACACACTTTAATACAATTTTTTTTTATGGAATAGGAGGACAAACTAGCGTACGGGTCTACTGTTGTTAAGTGATCACCGCCGCCCACAATCTCTTGCAACACCAGAGGAATCACAGGAGCGTTGCCGGCCTTTAAGGAAGGTGTACGCGCTTTTTTGAAGGTACCCATGTTGTATCGTCCCGGAAACACATACCTGTAGGCATACCTGTGCTATGGATTGCAAGACATCAATGTATTAAATAAGATATACTTACTTAAACATCAATATTCATCATATAAATGTTTGCACCTACCGGGATTCGAACCCAGAGTAGGTAGGGTAACTAACACTAACCACTCGGCGATATAGGTCGTCCGTGATTAAGAGGACACATCCAAAAAAGATTGAAACTGCATTGTGAATAGTTGTTGATTTTAATTATGGAGTCACAGCCTGGCAGCTCTAAATAACCTTTTGAAATACATCAATTCTGTTCAATATTCCACCTTCACACGACACGCCACAAGTTAGGATATCATCCCTACCATCTGGATGTGTGGCGGTCCTCCACAGTGCGGTCTTCAAGGAGCTTTCTTCCACGTACTACAAAGCTGTGGAATGAGCTTCCTTGTGCGGTGTTTCCGGGACAATACGACATGGGTACCTTCAAAAAAAGCGCGTACACCTTCCTTAAAGGCCGGCAACGCTCCTGTGATTCCTCTGGTGTTGCAAGAAATTGTGGGCGGCGGTGATCACTTAACAACAGGTGACGCGTACGCTCGTTAGTCCTCCTATTCCATAAAAAAAATATTAAAAAAAGATATCGATGAAAATGTTATGAACCCCTAAAACTTTGTTAACATTCTTTAGCGCGATTTTGATTAGGAGGACAAACGATAATACAAATGGTTCGCCTGATACCATCAGATAGGTAATCACCGCGGCCCTTATCCTCTTGTACCAAACCAAACACCATAGAAATCACAAGAGCGTTTTCAACCTTATAAAGCGTCAAATAAAAGTAGGTAAATCATATTTGCCGAAATATTAATTATGGTTGATTAATTCGAACACTACATGTGTCAGCTTGATGTGTTTACAAGCGCTACCAACGTCATGAACTGTCATAAGACATTTGACATTTTTGACATGATTTGACATTTCTAAGTTCACGATATATGATTGATTAGATTAGACGTCCCATTTAATTATAATATTTATATAAACTGTGTTAGTATTGTTTTATATAATTATAATTTTAGAAATAACTATCATAGCGAATTGCATTCAATTCTTTGGTTAACTTAATTCGGCAACTGTTGGTAGCATCCTCACTGTGACGGTCGTGCCCTATATGAGCCAGAGCGCTCAGTTCGAGAAAACATTAATTATTGTGAATTGTAAGGGGTAACGCTGCCCAAACTGTATTGAGTCATTTATTATAATAAATATTATTAGTGGAAATAGTAAAATACAGATTTTCTATTTTAAGTGCGTTTAAATTACCAACCCCTTCTACACATGCTAATGGTGCATTATTTTTCGAGGAATTTACTATGAATCTTTTAATTTATTATACACATGAATAAGTGGAGTTATAATTTTATTTTACTTATAAATTCGAAAACCGAAAATACGTTGGTAGAGGCGGGCGAGGAATAGAGCACAGGACTGCGCAACTCTAGTTAGTTAAGAGCAAGCGCCGACAGGTCTATGGTCTTCTCACTTGTTAAATTCACGCCCCGCGATTAAAGGTCCGACAACAACGTGCGCGACCGTCCCACGGTCGTGTAATCCGCACGACCGCGCGGTTTACGTACGTACAGTGTTCCCAAATTAATAATGCGCATACAGATCTTCGCTAATGGGCGTATTCCCGGAAACACCCGAATCATTCAATCGTAAGAGCCCTAAACAATGCACTTGCATTTTGCACCTTGTGCGAAAGAAATAGGAGTCAAATTATGTGTTAACAATACGAAAACAAATCGGGCGGTCGGCTGTGGTAGCCGGTCAGTCAGTCGTCTTTAAGTATTGGTGCCGACTGCACGTGTTCAGTCTATGTGGAATTATATAGAGCTCCTATTACACACCCCTCTTGTTATTATTATTGTAATATAATTCTACTAAATTATGCAAAAGTAATGCATTTTACCACTCTATATAGATATCGTCTCCCGACGGTCGGGAAATACGACCGTTGCCGAAAAGTGGCGAAGATCTGTATGCGCATTATTAATTTGGGAGCACTGTACGTACGTATACGTTGCGTAATAAATTACTTTTTCTACTCCTCTCCTTTTATCTGTCATTCAACAATTCATTTCAGACAACTAAATAGGTAATAATCATTATTATAACACTAGAAATAAGGGATTGCTTGTATCTAATTCTAGTAGGCTTCATAGAATACATAATAGCTTTAAGGGTAAATGTATACACTTCTATAATAAAGTCCCAGCCACTGTTCAGGCATTATCTATAAATAAATTTAAATGTTTTATAAAAAAAATGGCTCTGTCGTAAATCCTATTACTCCATTGCTGAATATCTAAATCATCGGACAGCCTGGGACTAGATTGTGATTATTTTAAAGCGATAGAAATGACAGTACAATATTATATATTTTTGTTGAAAAGAAGCGCAAAAAAAGAATGCTGGGAAGGTTTCTTGCGCCGCTTCTTCTCTCTCAGAGCGCCATTTGATTCCGAAGCGGTAGTAGTATCTAGTAGTTATTAGAAATGACATCAAAAAGAATTCTAAAGGAATCAATTTTGAGAAAATAAATACGTAGTAGATTCTATATACACTATATTTCCATGGTTGGAGCCGGTGAATCTCTTATCCGCAATGTCCTAAGGAAGCAAGAAATGCTGGAGGCAGCCAGCTACTGGTCTTCGTTACCAGGCCATCGGCAAGCTAAGCTGCTCCTAGGCAACTATCAACGTAAGCGTGCCAAAAAATGCTTAGGCTTGGACAGGACACAACTGAGAGCCCTCACGGCGTTCCTATCCGGCCATTGCAGGCTGAATGGGCACTGAGCCAGAATGGGTCTCAGTGAATCAAACCTGTGTAGATTCTGCTGCGGCGCCACTGAAGACCCCATACACATTCTTCTGGAATGCGAAGCCATTGCCAGAATCAGGCTGGGGTGTCTTAAAACACCTTCACTTAAAGCAGACCTGCCCTGCCTGGACCCTCTGAGGATCCTACGCCTTCTAAAAGTAATAGGTCTCGAGGATATAATTTAAATCTCGGCACAGTAACACGTATCCTAGTTAGTAGCCTCGATTCTCCTCCTCTTTTTTAGTTTAAGAGACCCAAGAAAGACCCAAATCAAAATAATAATAATAATTTCCATGTTTAAATCACAGACCAGACAATTTAACGACAACTTAAGAAAAAAAAATTTAAACGATGGCTGTATGGGTGAACCTTTGCCATCCTTTGAAGTGAAAATAAAACCACTCACCAGAGTTAAGTAGGTATACAATTAATTTCCCACCCATTTGTTTTGCTTGGGGTTTTTGTTTTGTTTCATTTCAAATTTAGATTTCGTCGTAAAAAAAATTATTATATGCGACATTGTATAACTATGTAGGTCAAAAAACGCTACTAGTACCTAATAAAATCACCCGGCGTCTATTAGTTAGAAGACCTTTTTATTTCATTTGAGTCTACTTCGATTTCGAAAAAGACGAGGAGCTGTTGAAATATATCGACTCAATATAGACCTAAATATAACGATTGAAAAAAAGGAAATTGGTAAAAAACCTTTGTGTGGTAAAGATTACTATAACATAAATGACTTTCTTAATGGTACCACAAATTGGGAATGGAGCGACCACCCTCAGGCTATTAAATAATAAATTTTATTGTACATTCTAACCATATTTTTATATAAAAAAAAGAAGCCCGCTCAGTTTGTTGCACCCGTTCTTCTCAGGTCTGAGGCATACCTTTACCAGTGGGAGGCTCCTTTGCACAGGATGCCGGCTAGATTATGGGTACCACAACGGCGCCTATTTCTGCCGTGAAGCAGTAATGTATAAGCATTACTGTGTTTCTGTCGAAAGGGCGCCGTAGCTAGTGAAATTACTGGGCAAATGAGACTTAACATCTTGTCTCTAGATGACGTGCGCAGTTATAGTGCCATTCAGAATTTTTGGGGTTTTTCAAGAATCCTGAGCGGCACTGCATTGTAATGGGCAGGGCGTATCAATTACCATCAGCTGAACGGCCTGCTCGTCTTGTCCCTTATTTTCATTTAAAAAAAAACCTTTTGGAATGTTTTTTTTTTAGTATTTTTTTACTTTTTGAATAGTTTTTGACTTTCAATTGAGAATTTGAAACGTCAAAACGTATACTCACAGGTACAGTGTACGCCTCTTCCAAAATAGACAACGCATTCTTGACAACAACTTTAGACTCGTCCTTGATTTGTCCAACCAACATCTGCAGAACCCAAGTGTCCATATCAACACCTTCGATATAATCATCATCTCTATGCGAAAGCTTCCAGTGCTCTTGAAATAAATTCTTTTTTAAATTGCTCTTTTTACGAACAAGCTCACTAGACTTTCGAGTGGCACGTAGTAGTACGTTTAGGAACTGTGTCGCGTACAATCTTGATGCTTGTATGTTACACGTCAAAGTTTTCGCGAGTATATCTCGAGGGCTCGCATCCAAAGTATAATCTAAACTCGATATTACAAGCTTCATATAACAACTATGGTGGGTTTTCGTGGAGAGTTCCAAAAGGCTGAAAAAAAAAATACAATATTAACAAATCTATATATATAAAAATGAATTGCTGTTCGTTAGTCTCGCTAAAACTCGAGAACGGCTGGACCGATTTGGCTAATTTTGGTCTTGAATTATTTGTGGAAGTCCAAGGAAGGTTTAAAAGGTGAATAAACATGAAAGTGTTCGGAATTAAATAAAAACAACAATTTTGTTTTTCCTTTGATGTGTCCCCCGTCGTCCGATATTTGTTTTGTATGGACATATTTTCTATGAGAGAATTTATTGACGCACCGTTTGACAATTCTGCTGTAAAACAATTTCATTACAACAACAGGGAGCATATTTTACGAAATAATTCTTGATGTTATGAAATATTATTGGCATATTCATAAAAAAATAGTATTTTATTTATTATATACAGAACAACGTCTGTCGGGTCAACTAGTCTTTGATAAAAAAAAACATTGCGTGCGTACAAAATACACATGTCAGAAGTGAAACCTGCATGGTGCATGAACCTCTAAACTGCATATGAATTCCTGGTACGTGTTGCTAGGATGACACATGATTTCAACCGCTATGAAAGACATTCCTACCACCACTTACATATATAATAATATGTTCTCCTGGTGTCTATGCAGTAATACGTCGTGCGCTTGGAGTCAGAATATATTAAGGTATACTCGCGCCATACTTAAGACAATCTCTTATTTAACTATGATCGCCTGGTACCAAAACATTGTATCCCATGTTAAATATTATGATGTGACTGCTCTTTTTACTGTCGCTTTTTCGTTTCATCGACTTTCAAATCACAACGATGATAAAGAAGTTTTCACTTCAATAGTATGCATATTTCTGTCTCATTATTTGCCGGCTTCATCCTACACATTTTTGTATTTGTGTCTCTTACCTGTCGTTTTACCCGTTGCATCCGGTTTGAAATCACAACGATTCTAAAGAAGTTTCAATTCAAAAAGTTTTAAGATAGATATAAGTATGTGTAAGAATCCAAAAAGAAACTAATTCATTTTTTAATTAATATTGAAATTATTTTAAGCTTCTCTGTTCAACTGTTAATTCAATTTTTATTTAATGTTTATAATTAATTAACAAGTGCTGACTCGGCAATCTTTATTTTGCCATATAAATTAGATACGCCCGCTGATTGTATGATATGTAATAAAATATCATTTACTGAATTATTATAAGTATTGCGAATATATTAAAGGCTTTTCTAAGTCGAAAAAATATAGGTTCCGGAAAGTAATCACCAACATATCATATACTAAAACCTTCTCCGAAACACGCTGCATCGTATGGTGTAAGTATTATTCTGATCGGTTCGGTAGTTTTTCACAGGGTAACCGAACAATAAAAGCTGACCCGGCAGACTTCGTACTGCCCCAATCGATAAATAAAATACTTAAACTTTTGTATAAAATAAACTTAAAACAAACAAAATGAATCCTTTTTTATAAAAACACACAAATTTAAAAAAGTTTATTTAGGTACGATTGAAATTTCCCGCAAATTTTAAATCTGTAATATCTTCGAAAATTTTTCATTTAAATCATATGCTGTAAAGGGCCATATAGATCTGTATTAAATCAACAATGTATTTAAGGTATTTATCTACACCCATGTTTTAAATCCTCTACTAAAGATTCTAAAACAGTTAGCTTATTGCCAACATTAAAACACCCAATGTTCTAATAACCATTACATCATTCAAACGAGTGTTGCAATGTTATACTGAATTTCATAACAACACTCCTAATTTTTTTTTCGATCCGTTCATGCGCAGAGTTTCAACAGACAGCCACTGTATCTGTATGAATTTCAAAAAAAGAACATTTTCATTTACGCGCGTTCCTTACTACCAGAACGTCGCGCGCCGTAAGAAAAAAGTAGGTTATTCAAATCCCCGCCATTTTTCTTCGATATTTTTATTGTTTTGTTTACAAAAAATGAGCGTTTCATTTTAAACGCTGAATATTCGAGTGAATTTTAATTATTGCACTATACAAAATGTAAATTACTACTAACATAAATAATTGTTTCATTAATACTTAGTTTATTTGTATATAATCAGTAATGAATGATATTAGGTTACTACTAGGACTGGTGTTTTAATGTTAGCAGTAAGCAGTTAGCTTACTGCTAACATCCAGAATCTTTTAGAGGATTCATATTCTGGGTGTAGATAAAGTCTTGTATGCAACTGTTGATAATTAGGTATTAAAACACTCACTATTCTCATATAATTATCATCAGATAAATCCACATTCGTGTTTTAATACCTCTAATTACACAACAGTTGCATAAATAACTATTAATTAGATAAGGATTAATGCTGTATTGGTTAAAATCGCTTCGAAAATTAGCCATTATTTGTCGTAAAAAGTAAATGACAAAAAAAAATTATTGTGGGATATCCATATGAGATAATACATTTCGGTTTTGTTTTGATATGTCTGTATGTTTTTTATTATTTTATGTACAAATAATTTACATCATCAATATGGCTATATATTATAATCAATATTAAATGTTTTTTTTTTTATAAAATTAATAACACTTTATTAACCTAATTTCAATGTAGTTTTACTACTTAATAACTTTTACTACATGAACTCATGAATGAATCGTTTTTTAGGCATAAATCACGGTGTACGATAAAAAATGATATCCGTTTAATTATTCTGTGTTTTTGTTACTCAAAATACGAAGCAATTAGCAAATAAGAGTTATCTCTTTTTCGCTTTCCATTATTGCATTTACTATTTTTCTTTGACGTAGTGTGCTAATGCAATGTTAAATTATTCATGTGTGCGTTTGTGTATTATTTTCAAACACCGATTGTTGTCTAGGTAACCTATCTATACTTTTAAATATCATTGTACTGAAACATGCAGGGCAAGCCTGTAAGCCATTAAGTTGGAATAGCGACATCCCATTCTCCACGGAGGTACGCCAAGAAAGGGAAGATAATAGTTGGATAGCATGGTGCCATGGGTTCTATACCTTTCCGCTATTTTGCTATAAAAGACTATTATTAAATAAAAACTTACTTTTCATACAACCTGGCTTTCTTGAACAGTCTCAAGCCAATGTTGGAGTGACACAATTGTCCGATGAACAGGAAGTACATTTGACACATGGTGTTGCACATGTGCTGAGGGCTGAACAGACATTCGTGGGCTTTCCGCCCGGTCTCTATCGCTTCAATCTGACGGCTCACGTCAATGAAGAATTCCTCCAATAACCGCTGCGAGTCAGCCTGTGTCATATCACTAAATTATAGAATTATTTTACATAATTTTACACAAATCATGGTATTATAATAAAGTCCGCCTGCTATTCTCTTCCCGGGACAGCTGGGTCACGTGATTCGCCTAAGAATACGTCATCAGTTGTGATGACTGTTCGAAAAACTATTCTCGAGTGAAACCACGCTATAGACGTAAGCGACACGACAGTAGCGATGAAATCAGTATGACATTAGTGACGTAGACTTACGCCATCGTGGGCAGAGAATACCAGGCGGGGTAAATTATTTTATTATGACACAAATTATCTTTCCCCAAACTAGGCATAGCCTGTACTATAACCACTATGGGTGCAAGACTGTGACAACTGTGAAAACTTCGATAAAAATTGAGGTTGACCGTTTGACCTCTATTTTGAGCAATGCACGCACATTAACACAAAGTGACATACAAATCGCGAGTTTTCAAGAAAAGTTTTCATCGGGTGTCTTTTTTTATGGAATAGGAGGACAAACGAGCGCACGGGTCATCTGTTGTTATGTGATCACCACCGCCCACAATCTCTTGCAACACCAGAGGAATCACAAGAGCGTTGGCGGCCTTTAAGGAAGGTGTACGCGCTTTTTTTGAAGGTACTCATATCGTATCGTCCCGGAAACACCGCACAAGGAAGCTCATTCCACAGCTTTGTAGTACGTGGAAGAAAGCTCCTTGAAAACCGCACTGTGGAGGAGCGCCACACATCCAGAAGGTGGGGATGATATCCTAACTTGTGGCGTGTCGTGCGAAGGTGGAATTCGGCGTAATGTTCATTTCAAAGCAGCATCACTTACTATTAGTTGAAAATTGCCCCGTTTTCTTACTACTAAAAGTAGTTTATACTTACATCGTTATGCCGCAGTAGATGTCTGATTAAATGGCAGCCCGCTCTTGTGGCAGAATGCCCATTGCAAGTTGTAGACAAATCTGTATGTGAATATTTATTTGAAGAAGGCTTCAAATAGTTCATGATTCGACTCGCCCACGCTTTGTGGCAACTGTCGTTTAAATTTAATAAAGGTGCATCTGTTTCCTGCAACAAGAATTAAAGAAGATAATAAATCTATTATTATTATTATTAATATAATCATATGAAGCATTGAACACGAGGAACAGACATAAACTTGTTATGCCTACTATTCGGTTGGGTCGAGTTAGTAAGTCTTTTGTTGGGCGATGTATATGCTTCTACAATATGATCCCAGAAAATGTACAAAACAAATGTGTTACGAAATTTAAAAGAATTGTTAAAAAAAGTTTGTGTGGGAAAGGTTATTATAGCATAAACGATTTTCTTAATAGACACCACGGACTGGGAATAAAGCGAACACCCTCAGGCTCTTTAATTATAAATGTTTATTGTACGATATTACATTGTAATCCATATTTTATATATATCTTTATATATATAATTCTTGTGTGCGTGTGTATGTCACTGAACTCTTCCTAGACGGCTGGACCGATTCTAATGAAACTTTCTGTGTGTATTCAGGTAGATTCGAGAATGGTTTAGATTCACAATTGAACTACCTCCTAAACGGCTGGACCGATTTTGATGATATTTTTGTGTGTTCCAGTGAATTTGAGATTGGTGTGTGTCTTCAGGTGGATTCGAGAATGGTTTAGATTCACAATTAAACTACGTCCTAAACGGCTGGACCGATTTTGATGATTTTTTTGTTTGTTTCAGTGAATTTGAGATTGGTTTAGATTCTCAAATCCGTCCATATAATATAATTCTCTTGCTCATGTGTATGTTAGTGTACTCCTTCTAAGGGCTGGACCGATTTTTCAAATTTAAGACATGTGTACAGGACAACGTCTGTTGGGTCCACTAGTATATATATATATATATATATATATTATAAAAAAAAGCCCGATGAGTTTCCTGCGCCCATTCTTCTCGGGTCTGAGGCAGTCTCTTTTGAATGGATGGTTATTTTTTTACGTTCAATAAGTTGATTTTAAATCCTATTTTGAATAAAAATATTTGAATTGAGGTGTACGATAAAATAGTGTAAAGGTATGTCCATAAGTAACATAGTGTCAGTTAGATGGCTAAGGCTACCCGAATCACCTCAATGTATGTTCGGCACTTATTATTTTTTCGGCTTATATGTTTTGTTTTTAAGGCTTACCAACTAGATATATAATTTTACATATACGAATAAGATAAACATTAATAAGTGTTACTATTTACATATCTAAACTAGCTGACCCGGCAAACGTTGTTTTGCCATATAAAGTAAAATTCACGCGATAGTTTTATAAGTAATAAAATATTGCCTATATTATAGCCTGTACATCATTTTGTTCAATTGTCAATAGTTTTTGCAGCGCACGCAAAAATAGGTTTTCGATTTTACACCTTGTGTTACAAAATAGCAACTTTATTACGGATCCCTAATTTTGAAAAAAAAAAACACATAGCCTATAGCCTTCCTCGATAAATGGACTACCCAACACTGAAAGAATCATTCAAATCGGACCAGTAGTACCAGAGATTAGCGCGTTCAAACAAACAAACAAACAAACACTGCAGCTTTATAATATTAGTATAGATTAAAGGTATGCACATCGTTACTAAACTAAAAAACTAATGCTAAAAACAAATTAGAAAAATAACAATAATGAATTTACTACTAATACTAATTACATAGTTACTAATCTATATTTAAGCCTTTTAATGACAAGGACACCTGTTTTTTATAAAAGTTAATATTTGAAAACATATCGATGTTATGATCTAATTTAAATATTTTATTATAGCTTACACATATGAGTTGAATGGGAGAGTTTAATCCGTAGTTATTTCTATAAAATTTAATAAATATTGGGGAATAAGTACCCATTCGACAATTAAATGACGGTACACAAATGACGATATTTTGAAGAATATCTGGACAGTCTATTAGGTTGTTTATTTATTGTTGAATACCGACGAAGAGATATAATGTGCTGACAGTTTAGTAATTAGGTGAAAAACATGCCTTGTATACACAAAAACAATAGAGGTCATAAAAATATTTAATAAAAATTCAAAATTCACAAAATTTTCCGGAGTATCATTAAAATAAATAACTGGGAAAATTTTGCCCAGACCTATTAAAATAAAATTATGCAATTTTATCTGTTTGCCCCATAAATTTTATTGTATTATCTATAATATTTAAAAAAAAGCCCGCTGAGTTTCTTGCGCCCATTCTTCTCAGGTGTGAGGCAGTCTCTTTTGAATGGGTGGTAGTTTTTGACGTTCAATAAGTGATTTTAAATCCTATTTTGAATAAAAATATTTGAATTTGAATATATGGCCGTATACTTAAATTTGACTCAACGCGTAATAAGCAGAATACGTAATCAAGTCAACAACTGCTTTTTGGTCAACTTCTTTCAGCAGTCTCTAACCATGGAATAATTTATAGTTAAAAAAACTAACAAAACACGCTTTCATAAAATAAAAAAAAAACAAAGTAAAAAATTATTTTCTATAACTTTAAATTAGAAATATTGTTATTATCAAATATTTTTTTTTTGTAAAAAAACATTAAAAATGGAATTTCTGTTTTTTTTTTTTCAAAATAACAGCTTCTAATATGCATATGAATGTATATACGGAACTTATACCAGTACACTAATATTTAAATTTTAACCCCCTTATTCATAATGGTCCTCTAACTTTAAACAGCCGCTAAGGATTGTTTTTTCTCATTCTGACTTAGGTCAATAGAAGAAGACAGAGTGAGAATTAGCAATGCTTTAAGTTAGCAGACTATTATGAATAAGGGGGTAAGTATCTTTGAACTAACGCCTTTGATATAGGGCAGTCGTTCTCAAAGTGGGCGATAACGCCCCCTTGTGGGCGTTAGAGATTTAAGTGGTTTAAGGGGGCGATAGTTGATTTGTAATGTCATTTAGAGACTTTATAATTAAAGATTTGAATAAATTGTGCACTCATCTGGGATTTTACGGATCCATGAAAAAAATACGATCTGAATGTACGTTTTTGTATGAAGGCCTGTTTGAATCACGGATACGAATTTTAAACGTATGAGTGCAGAGAGGCCCTAATTAGTTAATATCCCTGTCCCTATAAAACTATCAATACTTGTACTAGGAGTGTATAAAAAATTGGGGGCGTTGAAAAATAATTGACTTTCAAAGGGGGCGGTAAAATATATAAGTTTGATAATCTCTGTTATAGGGAGTCAACATGGAGTAACTTAAGCTTTATTATTTTAGAAGATGAATTATTATTCTGAAATAGTTATTAATAATTATTTTTTATTTGTTGTGTAATAAGGGGTATTAAAACTATGATTATTATCAAATGAGAGTTTTAATACCTAATTATCAACAGTTGCAAACAAGACTTTATCGACACCCATAATATAAACCCTCTATAAAAGATTCTGAAACAGTTAGCTTACTGCTAACATTGAAAAAGCCAGTACTAGTAACCATTACATCATACATACGAGTGTTGTAATGAAAACGGATGATGTAATGTTGCACTGCATTTCATTACAACACTCGTTTGGATGATGTAATGGTTATTAGGACATTGCGTGTTTTAATGTTGGCAATAAGGTAACTGTTTTAGAATCTTTAATGGAGGATTTAAAACATGAGTGTAGATAAAAAGTTATTACAACTCATGCAATTGTAAACAAATACCAATCAGATTGCGGAAAGTACGCAAACTATTAGCCGGCGGCTGCACGTATATATAGACTATAGGACAAAATGCTGCACCACTAAAATAATTAATCACAATTACCTTAAGAATAGTTCGAACTATTTCCCAATTCCAAGTATTCCCATCCTTGTTTTGCATAACCAGTGTTGATCTTAACAGGCTGTCACTATCGCGTTCAAAGAGACTGAATAACTTCGTGGATTTTGCAACTTTGGTGACTGCAGCGCTAGTTCTAGAAGTAACACTCTTACTTTTCACTAGAGCACTCACATTTCTATTCTGCACGTCAGCCCGTGAACCAATACTATGCCTTTGCTTCGGTTCATATTCATCATCAGAGTCATTCAAAAACTCAATACTACAGTCTTTATGTATGTTCTCAGTGTTTGGGTTAACAATACTAGCATTATCCCTTTCTTTCTTTATCTTCGACATATCTTCCGTTGTTATTTTATACCCTCCGCTACAATACAGTATGATATGATCTAAGAAGAGGCTATTACTTGCAGGTCTTGCGTCTAACATTGAATGCAGTCTTTGTAAGGCCGTAACAGCAGCCAGCGCTTCAGGTTTGCCAGCAGTCGCTTGTGACACTAGCGTTGGAAGAGCCGGCGTTATATTACATATTTGAGGAGGTAGTAATAGGTGCATTAAATGCAATATTTGACCTAATAATACAGTCGCCCTGACCGATATAAAGGTATCACTTGTCACAATCACTTCAACCAAACCCTCGAGAAGACCAGTCTGCAAAGGATTCTCATTATTACATTGAAATGGAACTACGCTATACTGGAACACAATATGTTTTTATTTTACATATTACCTCAAGGAAACACTGAAGTAAAAGGGCAAGATGAATTTCAATTATATCCGAGCCAGTGGCACTTAAATGAGGTAGTATGGCTATTCCTTCAGCAGCAACAAAATCTTCATTAAGCCTCCAGGAATCCTTAAACAAATAAACGAAATATTAAACAAAACATTGTTCATGCTCAATGTATTTGCAAAGGGAAATTAAGGCATATTATTAATCGTATTTGTGTTACCTGAAAATCTGATGGATCCACTGCATCTAAGGCAACAGAGATTTCATCTGTCCATTCTGGTAAACGTAATCCAACTAACTCATACAATAGATCTAATATTGCTTTCTGGAACGAAAATGTACATGAGAGCATTAAGTGACTCATCTAATATGGGTATCACAAGTTTAACATAAATTTATTCATCTATGTCTTATAGGGTTATTGATTCATTAGCAATTAGAACATCTAAACTAATATTATAAGGCTGTAGTTTTTTGAAGTGATAACTACTTATGGGAGGGGGTAAAACGCTTCGTAACGTAACGCGTTACGGCGCCAGTCTGTCAGACTTCCCTTCCTTTCACGCATACGGCAGCGGTAGGCAGGCTCCACTTCTCTCACTCAAACCAATTGTTACTTTTATATGATCCAATAATGATACTTGTAATGTTCAAACATAAAATTCTAATGTACTCATTCAAGAATTGTAACTAAGAATACAATTTATTTTATAATCATTAAATAGATTTCATCAATAAATAACTTTTCATAAAATTAAGATTAAGCTTAGTTTTTTCTCAAGTTAAACAATTTCAAGATTAAATAGTTCAACTTAGATTAGTTTAAGTTATTACTTCTGTCGGGCGGATCTCCGGAAGTTTTAGTCGGATTTGAATAACATTTTTTTATATCTAATATATAAATTTCTCGTGTCATGGTTTTAAACATTGAACTCCTCCGAAACGGCTTGACCGATTCTCATGAAATTTTGAGTGCATATTGGGTAGGTCTGAGAATCGGACAACATCTATTCTTCATCTCCCTAAATGTTAATGGTGGTCTACACGAAATTTTTTTTGACATTTTTTTTTAATTTGTTTGATTATGAGTCAGCATTAAATAATACATACAACTTCAATCAACATTTTCACCCATCTACGATCAACAGTTACTTTTGTATCGCGATTTTAATATCGGCAATACAACGTTTGCTGGGTCAGCTAGTATTTTATAATGGGTCAGCTAGTAATTGACAGAAGGCGACGTAATGGTCAGTTTTAGGTCAGTATATAACAACAATATTCACCGGGGGACATGTCTATTTCTGATACATTGGGTTAGCCACAATCGGAATTTTGTGAATAAAATTTACTATATGCAGGCGAAACCGTAGGGCAGCTTGAATTACAAAAATTGGTTCTAGCAAATGTCGACAGATAAAGTTACGATTCGTAAGAGAATGAATTGAAATATCTGACTACAAAATGCTTCCTTGAAATAGTTGAATATTTTTTTTTATACTCACTCGGACCTCTAGTCGTGGCAGATATAGGCCTGCTACCAGTGCTGTTAGGCCGCCCGCCGCCTCCGGGTGACAGAATTGCAGAAGGCCTGACCAACTCCGTAACACACACAGCAACGCCAGCCGTGAACACGTAAATCGCATCTCTCTTTCATCCCTGTTAAAATAGAATAGAATAGAAATAGAAACACTTTATTAACAGTAAAACACACACCTTCAATTTACAGTATAAATCTTAAAGTAATAAAAAATTAAATTAAATGTAAAAAAAAATTATTAAAATATAAACAAAAACAAAATATTAAATAACTGTGCGGCGCGTGATTCCCTGCTAAAAGGAGCTGACTCAGTATATTGTTGGTCAGTGCAGAAGACACCAACACAACACTGGTTTTCAGCAGCCCCTCGTTACATTTGGAGTAAACAGCTGTTGTAGTTTTCCCATTGTAATTTTTTTCATATACATGTTGTAAATTTATATATATATATAATACAAAATATTAGTCATATTTTTTTTTCAAAATCCTTCTGAAATATTTTTGAGAGCGCAAGCTTTCCAGTGTTCCATTTCGCGCTCGTTTCAGAAAATATAATACGAATTAAATCAAATCAAATCAAAATCACTTTATTACATGAATAAGGTCAAGGAAATGACACTTATGTCAAAGAAACTCATTGCCACTCTTTTAAATTCAGATTTACAATTTCATTGTTTCACAAATCATTTCAATTACAATATAATATGTCAACTGATGCAACAAACATACTCAAACGTCAAATAGTCAATGCCTCACACGAGTCAGTCAAAAAATTTAGTGTAAAATAATACAAAACAAAAGTTATTGAGTACAGTAGCTGCATCATCTACACACACCGTAAATAAATAAAGGTAATACAAAAATAGTCTTAGTATAAGCAGTCGACATTAAGATAATTATCTGCATTTAAGTAAAAATATTATACTATAACAGTCTTCCTCATACTGTAGAACTGGATGTGTGGCGGTCCTCCACAGTGCGGTTTTCAAGGAGCTTTCTTCCATGTACTACAAAGCTGTGGAATGAGCTTCCTTGTGCGGTGTTTCCGGGACGATACGACATGTGTACCTTCAAAAAAAGCGCGTACACCTTCCTTAAAGGCCGGCAACGCTCTTGTGATTCCTCTGGTGTTGCATGAATGTGGGCGGCGGTGATCACTTAACAACAGGTGACCCGTACGCTCGTCTGTCCTCCTATTCCATAAAAAAATATTTTAAACAGCTTTTTACCTTACTATCGTATCACTAGGGTAGTATTATGATATCCCCGTTAGTGTTCCATTTCACTCTCAAGAAGAATTCTTAATTTTAATAAACTTAGCATGCAGCTTTATTTACGTAAATATGAGATACCGTTTTTCGCTGGGTCATAATTTATTATTATATTTTATCTACACCCATGCTTTAAATCCTCTATTAAAGATTCTGAAACAGTTAGCTTATTGCCAACATTAAAACAGCCAGTCTTAGTAGTAACCTAATATCATCCATTACTAATTATATACAAATAAACTAAGTATTAATCACGGACTAGAAAAATACATAATACAACTAACATAACAGTTAGTTAGCACCAAAACAAGCCGGTAAACGTGTAAATACATAGCATCTTTTATGCAACTGCTGGTAATTAGGTATTAAAACACTCATGTGATACTATTATCACACGAGGCGAGTGTTTTAATACCCCTTATTACGCAAAGTTGCATAAATAACTATTATCTACACCCATGCTTTAAATTCTCCATTAAAGATTCTGAAACAGTTAGCTTATTGCCAACATTAAAACACCCAATGTTCTAATAACCATTACATCATCCAAACGAGTGTTGTAATGTTGTACTGAATTTCATAACAACACTCCTATGTTTTTCAATCCCTTCACGCGCAAAGAGTTTCAACATACAGCCACATTCTTATTGCTCGATGCGAGGTATCTGTATGAATTTCAAAAAAAGAACATTTTCGTTTACGCGCGTTCCACACTACCAGAACTTCGCACACCGTAAAAAAAAAAGTAGTTTATTGGAATCCCCGCCATTTTTCTTCAATATTTTTATTGTTTTGTTTACAAAAAATGAGCGATTCATTTTAAACTATTGCACTATACAAAATGTAAATTACTACTAAAATAAATAATTGTTTCAATACTTAGTTTATATTGTATATATTCAGTAATGAATTATATTAGGGTACTACTAGGACTGGTGTTTTGGTGTAAGTAGTAAGCTAACTGTTTCAGAATCTTTTAGAGGATTCATATTCTGGGTGTAGATAAAGTCTTGTATGCAACTGTTGATAATTAGGTATTAAAACACTCATGTGATACTATTATCACACTCGGCTTCGCCTATAAATCCACATTCGTGTTTTAATACCCCTTATTACACAACAGTTGCATAAATAACTATTACCTAGCAAGTATTATTCGTGACACTTTAGCTTCCCTTATCACTCATTAACACCTCGAGCTTAATTATCAGTATACCACACTATATTTATACTGTATTGTACCTACTATTACAGCACTGCGCCAACATAAACGTGACAAACCCAACGTATAAAATATTTCCCTAAATACAATTCATTATATGGCGTGAACTACGAAGTCTACTGGTTACAGATAGTATTCATGTTTAAGTATAGAATTTGATAAAATAAATTAGAAGTCCGATCGAAAAATAAAACCCAAAAGTGAACAAAATACAATAAAAAGGTATGAGTGATTTCATGAATTATAATTATACCAGTTCAATGAAGTAAACCAATTTTGGGCCACTCTGGTTCTCCAAAATGCAAAATTTTAACTATTCGAAATTGTATATAAATTTTTTTTTATGAATATAAGGGACGCCCTGCCCATTACAATGCGCTCAGAATTCTTGAAAAACCCAAAAATTCTGAGCGGCACTACATTTGCGCTCGTCACCTTGAGACATAAGATGTTAAGTCTCATTTGCCCAGTAATTTCACTCGCTACGGCGCCCTTCAGACCGAAACACAGTAATGTTTACACATTACTGCTTCACGGCAGAAATAGGCGCCGTTGTGGTACCCATAATCTAGCCGGCATCCTGTGCAAAGGAGCCTACCAAGGCTTTAACGTATGTACAATAGTTAATAGAGACAATAACACATAAAAATATGAACAAAATTACCTGCTAGTATCAGTGGCGACCGTTCGAAAATGAAAATCACAATATGGAGAATTCAGATATGTTAGATCGACCCTAGAGTTAATCCGGGAGTGTGGATCATTCAATATGTGCAAGAGTACTCCACACAACGCCTCTGCCATGCGAGGAGTAGCGCACTCAACCAGCTGCCGAGTCACTGCGGTTACACCACCGCAAGATATAAACAAGTCCGGGTTCAATACACCTGAAAATAATGTTCGCATGTTCACACTTTTCTACGAAAATCAACAGCTATTTACACAAAATTAAATTACAATAACTAAGAGCTAATTACAGATGTTCACTAATAGACAATACAAGTAGTAAGAAGGATAATTGGACGTAGTTATACAGAAAGGACTCAAACCACACTTTGGTCAAAATAGAGTTATGTATGTATACTCCTGAAGGTCGAATCTGTCATATAGTAAAAAGCCTATTTTTAAAATGTACACGGAAACTCTTTTATTGGATATTTATAAGGAAGATTATTTAGAGCTGAAACTTAAAATGGCCATATTTCAAAAGTGGTTTTGTGTGGTTTGAGTCCTTTCTGCTTAACTACGTCTAATTATAAAGAATAACATGTATGTATATGAAAATTATGAGATTACCGTTTTGTTGTAGTAGAAACTTCGTATTAACATCATGGTTTGAGATTTTTGAGTGAAACATTTTTCAAATGGTATATATGTAGTACTTCTTTTAAAAAATGTGTAATATTCGATTATCGACTTTCAATTGTTTATTGTTATTCAGCTTAGACAAGAAATATGGATACTTCGAAAATTCGAGTGATTTTTGAATACGAGTTCCGACGCGGAACTAACGCTGCAGAAACAGCTCGCAATCAAAGTTGCGTTTGGAGAGGGGACTGCTAATGAACGCACCGTGCGATTTTGATTTAAACGCTTTCGTGATGGAAACTTTGATTTGAAGAACGAACCACGTGGAAGACCGCCTACACAGGTGGTTTACCAGGCTGCTTTGCACAAGATGCCGGCTAGATTATGGGTGCCACGACGGCACCTATTTCTGCCGTGAAGCAGTAATGTGAAAACATTATTGTGTTTCTGTCTGAAGGGCGCCGTAGCTCGTAAAATAACTGGGCAAATGAGACTTAACATCTTACGTCTCAAGGTGACGAGCACAATTATAGTGCCGCTCAAAATTTCTGTGTTTTTCAAAAGCCTGAGCGGCACTGCATTGTAATGGGCAGGGAGTATCAATTACCATCAGCTGAACGTGCTGCTCGTCTCGTCCCTTATTTTCATAAAAAAAAAGGTGAATAACAATGAATTGGAAAGAGATGGTGGACGCCGATCCGAGCCAAACAACCCAGGAATTAGCGGAATGGTTTTACGTTACCTTACCAACAACATTGACTCATTTGCGTCAAATCAACAACATAAAAAAAATTTACTTGATGACAAGATTTGACTGATCTGCAGAAAATAACGCGTCCTATGTTGAAGGTTCGGGTATCGGAATGATTATAGTCTGACTGCGATAATAAGCTCCCTTTATTAGTCTTTGTAACTACTTACTATTTATACTAGTTGGAGAGATGAGTATATGTATAGGTGTATAAAGGTGTTACGCACACTACACGCGTGTTGAAACTTGTGTTGCCTTGTTGAATCGATACAGAAATTACGGAATATTGGATCGAATTATGATATTCAATGGAAAATGGATTCTTTACGATAACCGTAAGCGAAAAATTCAATGGCTGACCCCAGGTCAAACGCCGCAAGTGTCCTAAAGCAAAGCTTAGCAATAAAAAGTTAATAAGTAACTGGTGGTCTCAGCATGGTGTTATTCACTATAGCTTTCTCCCATCTGGTCAAGCAATAACGGCAGATGTATACTGTGCCGAACTCCGAATGATAGCAAAACTGGCAGTGAAACAGCACCAACTCATGAATCTATCTTCACCATTTTTTTTTATGGAATAGGAGGACAAACGAGCGTACGGGTCACCTGGTGTTAACTGATCAGCGCCGCCCACATTCTCTTGCAACACCAGGGGAATCACAAGAGCGTTGCCGGCCTTTAAGGTAGGTGTACGCGCTTTTTTTGAAGGTACCCATGTCGTATCGTCCCGAAAACACCGCACAAGGAAGCTCATTCCACAGCTTTGTAGTACGTGGAAGAAAACTCCTTGAAAACCGCACTGTGGAGGACCGCCACACATCCAGAGGGTGGGGATGCTATCCTAACTTGTGGCGTGTAGTGCGAAGGTGGAATTCGGCGGCAAGAATCAGGTAAAACAGCTCTTCGGAACACTCCCCGTGATAAATGCGGTAGAAGACACGCAATGAAGCGACATCTCTACGCACGCGGTCAAATGGATCGAGCTGATACTGGGGTGCGCCAGACCAGAGATGACAGCAATACTCCATGTGTGGCCTGACATGCGCTTTGTAGAGCGCTAGAATGTGGGCCGGCTTGAAGTATTGCCGTGCTCTATTGATGACGCCCAGCTTCTTCGAAGCCAATTTAGCTTTGCCCTCCAGGTGGCCACAGAAATGGCAATCGCTCGAGATTTCGACACCCAGTATTCCGATACTAGGCGAGGCTTTAAGGGAGGTGTTATCGAAGAGCGGTGATACGACAAATGGGGTTTTTAAGTGGTAAACGCGCAAACTTGAGTCTTCTGGGGGTTAAATTGGACAAGGTTCAATTTACCCCATTCCGCGATCTTCTCGAGAGAGGACTCGATAGAAGACACAAGTTTCTCCCGGCACTGGGCGACGTTTTCTCGAGAGAGACCTGCATGGCCCGTGTATACGGCATCACCAGTGCTGTCGTCTGCATAGCAATGTATGTTGGAGGTGTCCAACATTTCATTGATATGCAGAAGAAACAGCGTGGGAGAAAGCACACAGCCTTGGGGCACTCCAGCGTTCACGGGCTTGGGATTCGAGCAAAAACCGTCGAACGCGACTTGTATGCTGCGCTCAGTGAGGAATTATTGGTTCATGATAACGCGAAACCTCATACAGCACGAGAAACCGTCTTAACTCAACAGGAACTGCAATTAGAAACCATTCTTTACCCTCCGTATTCACCAGACCTTGCTCCAACAGACTTCCAATTTTTTCGTGATTTGGACAACTTTCTACGTGATAAAAAGTTTTCTTCTCAGGAGGCAGTACAAAATGCTTTCACACAGTTTGTCGAATCTACATCACCACCTAGGTATCTATCGCAAAGGCATAAATGACCTTCCTATTAGATGGCAGCAATGTATAGATACTAATGATAATTATTTTGATTAAATTAATATGTTAAATAAAAAAAACGAATTTAAATTTTTCAGTACAAATCGACAATTTTATATTTTAGCCCCTAATAAAATATTCTAATATTAAGCACACTTAGAAATTACAGCTTAGTCAATTAATTCATAAAATGATCTCATAATAAATTGTTTTATTGCATTAACAGTTATATTTAAAATATGGATGTATATTATAATTTTAATAAACTTAAATGATACTTTAGAATATCTATGTAAATATTGTTGAAAATATTTTTTGAGCATGAATCTGTTAATTAAACAATAGAATTCAAAAGGTCGATTTGAAGGCAAGATGGAATTCCTGAGATTCCATCACTATAGGAGGTATAAACCAAGGCTCTATTATTGGACCATTCCTCTTCCTTATTTACATTTATGATCTAGTTTTGAAGAAAAAAAACATATGTTAGTATTGTTTATTATAAGAAACCAAGTTATGTATGACAAAGTTAACAATGCTCTTTCTGACATTCTGTATTGGTTATATTGCACTCTTTATTTTCAGGTCTAAGATATATGCTATTAAATATTTAATAAAATACAATTTTATTTTATATATTTATATATATTATTCAAAATGAATATGCCTCGGAAACAGACAATAATATTATATACATACATATTTCGGCAAGTGTAGCAATTGCAGGCCGCGACAGACGATCTCCGGCACCGTCTACTGCACTACCAGCCCTGGCCACAGATGCCAGACATCTCAGTAGACCCGGTTCTATATAAGCAGCTCTATACCGGCGCACAGGGGGTTCGGTACCACCCACCACTGCTATCACACGACGAACTACTCTCAATGCTTGCGCCCTTTCTTCTTCATTCCGAAGCATAAGATCTATTGACCTGTTATGAAAGTATATAACATTTAGTTAGTAACTTACATTAAGTTTAAAATTAGTAGTTAAACTACCAGGTGTATGTACAGTTCTGTATTAGTAGGGGGGCAAAACTGCCATCACACCTAGTGGTGTACAGTTGTGTTCCAGTTTAAAGTGTGTGCAGACACCAATGTAATGGAGAAGTTTTTAAGTAACGAAGTAAAATTGTTTCCGCATTATTTAAATATTTAAGCTTGAAATGCCCGTTAGAAGCATGCGCTTCCTGGAATCGCGCGCCGAATAGAAGCACGCTTCCACTAAAAGAGTGAGCGTAGTGTAGTGACGTCAGAGAGGCGCTGCGAAGCATGAGTGCTACCTGCAGCGCACATCAACTAATCTACTTTTAAGCTAATCTCACCAATATACAATGACCTAGCCAACCTTTCATAGTCATCTGAAATAACTCTTTTGAATGTATCCTATGAAGATATTAAGAAAAATTATATTGGACATGGAATAGACACATCTTTGCCCTGTGCTTCCCGGGGCGTAAAAAGAATAGTGGAGTCCCAGGCCTAAGGGTGTCGTTACAGGCGACTAAGGGCTTTTTATGAGTGGGAGAATCACACTGCTGTCTTATGACGTCAGCACAACCGGGCAAGACTCATCAGGGTTAATTACCACACACGCACAGAATACTGGCGTGAAGTAGCGGCCCAGTGCCACTATGTTTCGCATAGGTTAGTGAGGAGGACCGGAACCCATCCCCCCCCCCCCCCTCCACAAAATATGACAGCGGTCCTCAAAAAGATTTTACCCCAGGAGGGTACCGGCTCTACTAGAGTCGCAAAATCCCTCCTCGAGCATTCGCGCTCGGGCAAAGAACGGCGCATGTCCGAGGACAAACGAGGCTGCAACACCACGGCACCTCGCTCAACACTTAATATGGACTTTTGCAACATTAGGGGAATCCACTCCAATTTAAACACCGTCCACCACCACCTTGAGACGGTGGCGCAGGCGATCTGGACATCTGCCTTTCCTTACGGAGACGCAGATATCTATATACGATACCTCACATTTAACGTAACCCGGGTACAGATTTGAACATATTTTTTTGCCTCATGGGGGGTATGTGTGTATGTTAGGGAGGATATCTGCTAATGCCGTCTCGGCAATATTGAGGGTAGGAACCTCTTTACTCTGTGGCTCTGTGTAGATTACGATTAAAAAATACTGTATTTCACTTCACCTTTCGGTTACAACAAGGTAGGCTGAGTCATATCTGCTCTTTGGGCAATCTATACCTTTCTATCAAAACTGAGACCATAGTGTCCACAAGCTTCAATCTCTCATTGGTTATAAGAGTATCGGTTTGTGCTTCTAGTGTGTTTACTCTACTATCTATGCTACATGTAGCAGCATAAAATATATTCCCATTACTGAATGCCACATTTAGTGGTAGAGTAGGATAAATGTGAGAGCAATTTTAGCATAAATTTTTAATAAGTGGTATATATAATTTGTTTAACTTAAAGTATATCCCAGCAATAGGAATGCTTAATTTAGCAAATTGCTATAGAAGAAAAAGCTACGAAGAAAGAAGAACGAACAAGGTATGAAGCTTGTCATGATAGCAATAATAAAAATATTTTTGGAAAGTCTGCTGTTATTAACACTTTCACTTGTTTCCTCATGTATAAATAAGACTTACTTTTAATAATATAATATTGACACACATTTACACAAATTATCCTGCCCCAAATTAGGCATAGCCTGTACTAAAGTATAATCCCCCTTATTCATAATAGTCTGCTAACTTAAAGCATTGCTAATTCTCACTCTGTCTTCTTCTATTGACCTAAGTCAGAATGAGAAAAAACACTCCTAAGCGGCTGTTTAAAGTTAGCGGACCATTGTGAATAAGGGGGAATATATTTAATATTATATACTTACTTAAACATGCATAAATATGTATAAACATCCACATATCCATATAATTAAAGAAATACAATCAAACATCCATATTCATCATATAAATGTCTGCACCTACCGGGATTCGAACCAGGGACCTCTAGCTCAGTAGGCAGTGTCACTAACCACTGGGCTATATGGGTTGTCAAAACTTATTATGTAAATGTGTGAAATCAATAAGACAATACATATTAAAAATTTAAAATATGTTATAAACCATACATAAAAGCATATATAATTTTGAAGACCTGTATAGCCGGGGGTTAGCAATCCTACCTACTAAGCTAGAGGTCCCGGGGTCAAATCCCGGTAGGTGCAAGCATTTATATGATGAATAATGGATGTTTGTTTCCGAGTCATGGATGTTTAAATTTATTTATGTATGTTTATATGAATTTATGTATGTTTAAGTAAGTATATTGTATTAAATATATCTTTGTCTTGTAACCCATAACACAGGCCATATATGCTTAACTTGGGGCAAGATAATTAGTGTAAAAAGTATGTCAATATTAAAAAAAAATAAATGTAATTTTTCTATTAAATTGAAAAATAGGAAAAATTTATAATATACATTACCTTATAACCAAGTATGGTAACTTAAGAGCGTTGAATGTAGCAACATCACTTTCACTTCTTATTAAATATCTTAGAACTCTTAAGGCTGTTGCTCTCATAAGCATGGACTCATCAACAAGGCTGACCCTAATACTGAAATTTGCCATTTTAATAAAATATTAGTCAATAAATCAAAATCAGTTTATTCATGTAGGTCATGGAAATGACACTTAAGGTGCATCCGTAAATTACGTGAGGTGTTTTTGAATTTTCTGTACCTCCCCCCCCCTTGATGAGATGTCGTGAGATTTTATTCAACCCCCAATCTCACGTGAGATTTTTTTAAATGTGGGTTTCTTACATTCTCGTACTCGTTGGATAGTTATCGTAAAAAGAAAAAACATCCCTTGTGATTTTATTTACGACTAGTTAAGACTAGTCATCAATATTGCTGAGAGTTATAAGTGTAATAAATTTTTTACAATAGAATACTTAAATCGTAACTATTGTGATTAAAAAAAGGATATCTACTCTAATTCTGACGATGGAGAATCATGCGCAGTCTGAAGAACCTCTATTGGAACCAACTTGTTCATATGATTAAATGGATCAAAATAGTATTTTTCTTTTTGTTTCAATCAGAAAAAAATTATGATATTTGCCAAGACCCTCCCCTCTCCCCAACGTAAGATTAGATGAGATTTGACTCGACCCCCTCCCCCCTAAAACATCTCACGTAATTGATGGATGGGCGTCCATCAATTATGTCCTTATGAATATAAAAAAAAAAAAAATCTTAATGAATCTACCGCTACTTCATAAAGGGTTGAGCTAATGAGAAGAAGTAGCAAGAAACTCAATGGTGAAATACATATCATTTTATTATATATCATAATTCTAATGAAATACATTTTACCAACATAATATTTGGTTTTAAACATAATCACTTTAAGGCTGTATAGTAAGACTCTCATAGTTATGATTAATTAAAACAAGAGTTTTTACTATATAAAAATAATGTTAGCAAAAAACATAATATTAACCTTGAAGACTATGTAGTCCTAGTAGACTATGGCGAATCAGAAGAGTTCCGTAGTTTAATAAAACATGAATATTATGTATTTGTCATATCCGAAATTAATATTAATAATATTATATAATCTACATGAACTAACAATTTTATAGATATCACATCATTGTTGCTTACAGCTAGAGAAACCATCTCCTTAGAAGCACGACCCACTTATGTAATGTAAGCCTCTTATGTCAGCAAAGTTCTACCAGTGCATATGTCATGTTATAGTTGGTATAACATATTGATGTTATTGGTCGCAAAGAAAAGTTGCACATCATCATACAATAAAAACTAATATGAAACTCTCATTAAATCATAGTAATTTTAATATTAAACTTACAATGTCATTAGTTCATCTGTTGTAAACCCCAAATTATTCCGGTACTCTTTACACAAATGCACTAAAGCTGTTAAATAGGAAACTCTTAAGCTATCAGAACCATTCCGTTGCATGCTTCTTAATCCTGTCCTAAGCTCTGTGTGTACATTCTTATGGTTGGGTGAGATATCATTATTGTATTGCTTCTTTAAATATAGGCCATGAATAATTTCGAGAATACTTTCTTCAGGGGTTTTATTTTTAGTGTCTAACCTATATGACTCCCCAGCTAGAATTCCTGAAAAGTTTTAAGTACTAAGTGTAAGAAAATCACAATAGGAATCAATACATTTATCGTACGATAATTCAACTAGCAATAAAATAAAAAAAAATCGAATATTTCATTTTTTCTAAGGCATAAATATTTACCTTTCCTTCGATTCAATCTATTTTCAAAGGTGGCCATTGTATCATTTCGCAATGAAATATCTTCAAATAACAGTATAGTCCATCAATAAATTAATTAGGTCATGCAACTTATTATTAACAACAGAGGCATCATTATATTTTATTTCATAATGCAAAATTTAATCATTCCAATCATTTTAGTTTCGTTTTGATCATGAGAAAAGATGCGACGCAAAGCATTGCATTACTATTTCAATTGCAACATGCCAGTTTTGATATTGACAGTTGACAATGACATTAATAACATTATTTATATTCGCTAACCCCGAACAATTCGTTAACACACTAATCGGTTGCTTGGTGGTCTGCTGAAACGTGACATTGGTCTACTTGTGGTAACCATTCCACAGAAGCCACACTAGAAAGAATAGAATAGACCTACCTAAACCAATATTCTAAGCCTAACCTGACGACGGTAAAAACGAAACTCGAATGTTTTTCTAGGGCTGGGTCGTATCGGTTCTTCTGAGAATCGTATCTATATCAGATTTCGAGTAGCAATATGTGATATCAAAACTATGTTTATCAAAATTATGTTTCAATATCTGATTACGTACGTGATTACGTACGTACGATTAAAATAACCGATACACTAGTAATATGAAAACTAGGTACCTTAGTAAATATCAGTTCAAGTTGGTATGATTATTAAATAAACAATAACTTTAAAAATATCATAATAATAATATAAGTTTATATTCTGTTAATAAATTAAAATGATTACATATTAAAGATGAAAGAATAAGATTTATAACAAGAATAAAATGAAGATTATTAATAGTATAACAATTTACAACATTACGTAAATATAAAATTAGTTCTTAAAATTGCTATACCGCTGTAAGTTGTAACTAATGTACCTATTGGCCTCAGACGGTTTATATCGCTCAAACATTCTCGCTCTGTATAAAAACTCTATCGCATGCAGCGAGTTTTTATACAGAGCGAGCGGTTATCCGTTATCGTAGTTACTGTAATATAATGTTTTTGTATTTAGTGCTGCGGTAAGCGAATATCAGCTGATATTGTAATACGTCATAGATTTCTAGGATTCGAAGTCGCTGATTTGCTGTGGCTGTCGCGAACGAGTCAGTATTGGTCAGTATCAATAAGCGGATTTTCTGTGGTGTGTGCGGTACACGAATTGGAATATCAGATATTGTAAAACATAGATTTCGAACGATTCATTAAGCTGATTTTAGATATTGTAGCAAAATATAGATTTTGTGACTATATACGGTTTGTATCGCCCACCTCTAGTGTTTACTACGCTTATTTAGAAGTCTAGAAATCGTTACAATCATAATATTATGAACGGATACTACCCCTATTTATGTATCCCACGCAATTTCTTCTGGCTTAATTAGTGGTGCAACTCCCTTGAGGTTGGACGAAAGCGTTAGCAGCGCACAGTTACGTGCCAACTACCAAGTTCTTAGAGTTGTTAAAGTTTTGCCAAGATTGCATTGTGAGCTGTGTAGAATCTTTGTACTGGATTATTATTGTTCGACACACTGGCACAGGTTTTTTAGACTGCACTTTGTAACTATATATATAATATTTGGTAATGGTTAACAGACGATAAATTAACAGAGTGTTTACGTTTTTATGAGAGGGATGGATGAAAGGCATCCAAAGAATTTGGATGCTTCTGTGAGTATTAATTTCTAAATAATGCTTTTTGTTGCTTTTCGAGAAGGACTGCATAATTACTTTCATAGATAGCAGCTTCTGCGTGACGGTGATGTTTCCGAGCGTGACCGTCAACAATAATATTTCTAGTCTGTGATGATGATGTGATACTTTTTGATTTGATAAAAACGCGTGTAATTTTACATTTAAAGTTACATTTGTGCACAAAAATTACACGCGTTTCAAGACTTTAAAAATTATTTTATTTATTTGCATAGCACTTGCGTTAGTCAAAGAAGCTACTAGTCCATGTTAAGTCAGAGGACTTTTTGTGTTACACTAATGACGCTAAGTTTCTGCAAATATACTATGTATTTTTAGTCCATTTAGCGCATGAAAGAAAAGCAGTACAAAGAGCAATGGAAAGAAGTATTTTAAATATCCGTAATATACAGAAAATTAGAAGCAGTATAGCAGCAAATTAGAAATAGACCTTTAGTATAACTTAACATGGAGCATGCCAATGAAAACTGACAAGCTTATCATACTAATAATTACTATAAAATAAGTCATAATTATCATGTAAAAACTATTACTTGTATCTAAAACTTGAATTGGGTGAAAATCAAAAGCCTTCTTCATTTCTTATATTTAATTTATTGCGCTTCGTTTCCCAACCTATGTGCATGTTATTTTTATCGTTCCACCATATCCAAAGTTAAGGATTAGGGCTTAAGTAATCACTGACACCTAGTGATTTCACGTCAATTTATGTCAAATGTCATTGATATATAAAGAATATGGCAAATGTCAATTGATTGTAAATTGTAAAACAAAAATAGTAATATCTGTATTATTGTTCTGTCCAAAGAGGCTCTGTCATCTGTGGTTCATAGTTTGAGTCTTGTGTTATGAAGAGTTTTTTTTTTTTTTTTTTTTTTGGCGGGAACGAGTGAACGAAGGAAGGCGCGCTTATACAAAAAAAAAATTGTTTAAATTATTGTTCATAGTGCATATATTTTTCATACTTGTAAATTGTTTATCCTGGTTTATAAATATTCGATTTTTGTATATATAAATTGTTAAGTGCGCTTCCCCATCGCCATGGGGAAGCGTACAGGTAAAAGGCCGAAGAACGGCCAGAGCGACGCAGAACCAGCAGACGAACTTCCCCTATCCGAATCCTCGGTATCTGACGCGGAGGTGACTGAACGTCTCATTGTAAGAAGAAAGGATAAAGAGAAGTATACCCCTTATAGAGCGACAAATTATTATAGGTTATACGACGAAAATTCAAATAAGAAGGAATTTATTGTATTTCTCAATCGCAAGCAGGGTGAAGTCAAAATATCAGACAAGGACAGGTTGGGTCTGTCAAATGGAATCAGGAGGCATTGCGTATCGGGTGTGTTGCACCTGAGGTCCGTTAATGCTTTTAAAGTTGGTGTTACCTTTGACCTGCCTAACAATGCGAATGTATTTTTAAAAAATGAAAAGTTACTTAGCGAGTTGGAGATGGTTGCCTCAATTCCGGCTTCTGAAACGGAGGTCACTGGAGTTCTTACTTCTGTTCCCACTGATTACTCCAACAAAAAAATTCATCAATTAATTGCATCGAGTAAAAAAGTTATTGCTGTGAGAAGGTTCATGCGGCGAGTAAAGGACCCACAGGGTGTTGTCTCCTTTGTTCCAACGCAAACTGTTGCAGTCACATTTGCATCAACGTTGTTACCTGAGTATGTAACACTTGATCACTGGAGGCATGAGGTTAATGTATATGTACCCCCTATTAAACAGTGTCTACGCTGTATGAAATTTGGCCATATTGCTAAATTTTGTAGAAACAATGAAGTTTGTTCCATATGTTCTGACAATCACAATTTTAAAATGTGTCCAAAAACTTTAACAAAATGTGCCAACTGTGGTGGAGATCACATAGCTATCTCATCTACCTGTCCTCTGAAAAAACAAAAAATTTAAGAAAACAAAGTGAAGTCCCGTAGTGTTAGATACTCAGATCTCTTCAATGAATCTGCTTTCCCTCAATTAAACTCAAAGTATATTGACACACACCTGAGCAATCTTATAAAATCTGACAAATTTATGAACCTCTTGGTTGAAGCAGTTTTACAAATTTGTACAAATAAAGATAAGTTAACTATAAATTCAAATAGTATTAAGGAAATTCTGAATAACACTTTTAGAAAAAAGACACCTAGTTAATTGTTATTATGGATACATTGAATATAGTGCAGTGGAACGCTCAAAGTATTATTAGTAATAGGCTTATTTTTACAAGGTTTTTATATGAAAATCATATCCATATTGCTATAATTTCGGAAACTTGGTTAAAACCACATCAGTATTTTTTAATAAAAGGCTATAACACAATAAGGAATGATTGTGGTAATAAACACAATGGTGTAGCAATTTTTATTCATAATAATATCACATTTTCTAACATAAATACATATTATGATAGTGCTCTACAAAATGTTTGCATTAAAATTAAAATTAATAACATAGAACTGAGTATTGTGAGTTTTTACAGTCCTTCCAATTCAAATCCTCCATTTAATAAAAACAATTTAAACAGTTTAATTAAGTCCATTCCAGAGCCAATGATATTTGCAGGTGATTTCAATGCTCATCACATGTTGTGGGGATGTGTTGATACATTGCCTCGAGGTAAAGATGTTTTAGAGGTTATAGATGAGAATGGTCTTGTTATTCTGAATAATGGTCAAGCTACCACAATAGGATCTCCATCTTGGCGTCCTAATGCTCTTGACTTGACTTTGGTAACTCCATCTTTGGCTCTTTTATGTAACTGGTCAGTTATTGACAGTCCTCTGGGCAGTAGTTATCATCTCCCTGTAATAATAAAAATGGCAGTAAGTAGTGATAGTATTAGTTTGCAAAACACATTATGTAATAATCTACATTTGCCCACTCACCCTAATTATAAGCAGGTGAATTGGAATATGTATAGTAACTTAGTTGTTTCTTATTTGGATGATGTTAAATTTGACACTTTATCTTCAATAGATGCTTTTAATTCCTTTTGTAATATTTTACTTTCTGCTGCCAAGCAGTCAATCCCTAGCTGTCTGTTTTCCAAAAGTTCTAATAGTAATAATGCTACTAGTTCTTGTTCACAAAAATCTTTTAAATATCCTTGGTCGCCTTGGTGGAATCAGAGGTGTACAGAAGCAGTTTTAAATGCTAAAAATGGTTACATTAATTTTAAAAACAACTCCACTGATGAAAATTATGTGGAGTTTAAGAGATTGCGGGCTTTAAAAAAACTTATCTTAAAAAGTGAAAGAAGAAATAGCTGGATAGGCTTGTGCAATTCATTTAATCGTTGTACTCCTTTGTCTTCAATTTGGAAATACATGCTCAAATTTAACAAAACTTACATTCCTGACAGTGTGTTGAATGATAGTTGGATTCCAGATTTTCTACAAAAGTATACTTCTGACTTTGTATCAAATGAGTTAACTAACTATGTAAATGTTGTTAATGATAGTAATAAATATTTGATAGAGCCTTTTTCTTTACAAGAACTAAAATCCGCTTTATTTACTAGAAGAGATACATCTTTCGGTCTTGATACCATTCCATATATTTTACTCAAAAAACTTAATTGCCACAGTCTCAACATCTTTTTAAATAATCTTAATCGCCTATGGAAGGAGAATACTATTCCTGCAGAATGGAAAACAGACTGTTTAATCCCAGTTTTAAAGCCAGACAAAAATAAAATGTTACCTGACTCTTATAGACCTATAGCTCTCACGTCTTGTGTTGGGAAGATATTTGAGCAGCTTCTAAAACAACGTCTCGAGTTCTTTATAGAACAAAATTGTCTTTTGCCTAATAATCAGTTTGGTTTTCGCAAAGGTCGGTCTTCTAGGGAGAGTATAGCGCAGTTACAGCTTGATGCGCATCAATGTTTAGCATTTATCAGTATCTTTTGTCTGTATTTTTTGACATCTCAGGTGCCTTCAATAGTGTAAATATTGCCGTGCTTTGTGACGAGTTATCAATGTTAGGGATACCAGGTAAAATAATAAATTGGATGCAATCCTTTTTGACTGACAGAAAAGTATATGTAAAATTTAATAAACATTTGTATGGACCACGACTCTCTTCTCTAGGTGTTTGTCAGGGGGGAATATTGTCTCCTTTAATTTTTATTATGTACATAAGACGATTGAACCTTATTTTGGGGCCAAATATAGTAAACCTACAGTATGCAGATGACTTAGTCGTCTATGTATCGGGAGTTGATCTGATTAATTTAGCCGCTACTATTAATAAAGCACTTGTAAATTTATATCAATACTTTTCTTATCTTAATTTAAATGTAAATCCAACCAAATCAAAAGTCTTTGTGATTGGTCGTAAACGCATCATATTGCCTCCCATTTTATACAATGGCATTCCACTGCCTATTTCATGTGACATAAAATTTCTAGGTGTAACATTTACTCCAAAACTGTCTTGGAAAAAATATACAGATAGTGTTATAATTAAAGCGAATAAAGCTTATAATGTATTAAAATCTTTGTGTGCAACGTCGTGGGGAGCGGACCCTAAAATATTGTTAATTTTGTATAAATCGCTTATTCGTAGTCATTTTGAATATGGCTTTCATTGTTTCGCCGCAGACAGCAAAATTGTTAATAGTCTGGATAAAATACAAAATAAATGTATGCGTACAATATTGGGTGCACTTAAAACTAGCCCAATAGCTGCTATGCAAATCGAGGCCAACCTTCCTCCTTTGTGTATTAGATTTAGTTATCTTAAAGAAAGATTTATTTTAAAGCTCTATAGCTTGCCGACGAACAATCTTCTTAAGAATCTTATTGCTTATCAATCGTCTTCATTTCAGAGACAGTTGTTTATCTTGCAGGATTTTTCTTCATTTTTTAAATTTCTACAAGATTTAAATATTCATCGGAATAATGATATACTTCCCTGCCATGCAGGTTCTTTTCGATGTAAATATTCTGCAATTAATGTTGTAATAGATCCAAATTTAACTTCAAAAGAGGAGGTTCATGTATTATTGTCAGAATGGTCTAATTGTAAATTTGTTTATACGGATGGCGCAAAAAACAATAATAATGTTTCTTTTGCAATCTACCTTCCTGAAATTAGGAAGGGTATTGGCTTTAAGATTAATAGATATGCCAGTATTTTTACTGCTGAAGCCGTCGCTATTCTTTTTGCTTTAAAGCATATTAAGAAACAAAATCAACTTAATAAGAAGTGGGTAATAGTTAGTGATAGTATGAGTGTGTTAAAAAGTTTGTCAAATAACAAAATGAGTGCTAACATCAATTACATCATTTTTGCTATAAAGGAATTGTGGTTCGAACTATGTTTAATCGATATTAAAGTGGATTTCGTTTGGGTCCCGTCCCATATAGGAGTAGCAGGAAACGAAAGCGCTGATTTTCTAGCTAGAACTATCATTAATATATCCGATCTATCCCTATATCCTGATTACAAAGATCTAGACATTAACATACCATTTACAGATATAATAAGTAATCTAAAACAGCGTATGACTCTTCTTTGGGGAAGATATTGGTACAATTGTACAGAAGTTGAAAATAAGGCTCATTTGTATACTTTGTTAGATAATCCCGTTAATAGCACACCCTGGTTTTGTAAGTTTAAAAATAACGCTCACAGAAAGTTCTATACTACAATAACACGAATGCGTATTGGTCACTATCGATTGAATTTTCATCTTCATCGCAAAAAAATTGTCTCCTCTCCTTTTTGTGACCATTGTAATAAGCAACAAGATCAGTCTCTGGATCACATCTTTTTTGATTGTTCGTCCTTTGGCATACAGCGCCTTGTGCTGATGGATGAGCTACTGGAAATATATGGTGCACCCAATATAATCCCGCTCTCAGTAATAGATCTATTAAAGGACACATCAACTTATATGTCCTTGTATAAATTTGTATGTAGTACTGTAAATACATTGTAATTTGTAGATACATACGTTGTAAATTTGTTTATAATTATGTAAATACGTTATAACTCGTACATATACAACTAGTAATAGCATAGCGCAATTCGCGAACTGAACAGATAATGTAAATAGGTAGGTATTATTCTAAAAAGTTATGCAAATTACACTGGATTTGACTTTAAGAAAAGGGGAAAATTATTAGGGACTATATTACTGGATTTGGACTTACTAAAAGGAAAATATGGAAAATATTCTTTAGAGAATTATACATTAACGGAAATGGTAAAATAACTGATGACTTTAAGACTGGATTGGATTTGATGAAAGAAACTACTATAAATATTCGCTATCGAATATACATAATTGGAAAAGGAAAATGGAAATAATGTAAGATGAAATGAGAAAACTGGATTGGACTTTTTGTAAAACAAAATAGTGAAAATAATAAATACCAAAGAAATGAAAATACTAACGACAAGGCAGTAAGGCCCCTGGCTATAGCCTGTTCGAAAGAACGAATTAATATATTAAAAAAAAAAAAAAATTGTGTTATGAAGTTTTTCTGTTTCATAAAACAAATGATTTATTTGATTACAGTCAAATAATATAAAAAATTTAAAAATACAAATCAGTATAAGTCTTGAATATAAAACACAGTATATGTTTACCTGTAACCAGGAAATGCAATAAAATGTCACAGCCTCCGTTAGAGAGTATTAGGGCCTCATCATGCCGCATCTGCTTAACCACCAAGAAACCTTTATGTCCACTATTTAGATATAAATTAGCAGGAAATTATGCCGAAATGTTAACAGCTATTGCAGATATAAAGGTAAGGTTATGTTAATTTATTATTTTGCTTGTTATTGCCATGGACTTATGCCTCTGTTCGATTATTACTGAATTTTAGTCATATGATTTTCTTAGCAGTCTCATTTCTATATGTATGACTGGCTTTAGTTGTTGCTTTAGGTACAACTTAAGTTTATATACATGATTCAATTTCTCATAGTTAACAATTCATCTATTATGATTATTTCATTTAACTAAGTTAAAAGTTGCTAATGATTTTTATAACTTCTATTACTTTGAAGTGTAATTTGTATACATACTACACAATTATTAAAGCTTTCTGTGGAAAATGCAACATATTTGGTATTTTGTTGGGCCTGTCTTACATTAAGCAGAATTATATAAACTGTCGCAGTTTTTGTTTAAATTTGTCTCATACTGTGAAATTTTATCCAACTACCAATGCCAAAAGTGATCTGCCACTTTACCCAAATCGATTTTCTAACAGATTGCCCATCTAATTTTGCCTCAGAGAAGATGTGGGGAGATAAGCATGACATTCACATGATGGTAAGTGATATACCCTGTCCATTACAAAACAGTGCCCTTCAGGATTCTAGATTAAGCTGAAAATTCTGAATGGGAGGTCAACTTCGCTCATTACTTTGAGATATAAATTGTTTAGTCTTATCAACCCAGTAATTTAAGTAGCTATATTTCTACATTACTGCTTCACAGAGTAAAAAGGTACTATTATTATTTTTAGGGGGCTCCTAGCCGGCATCGTGTGAAGTCTCTCACTGATCATTGAATTGAATTTGTTTACAATTTCATGAGTTTTATTTTTCTACAAGGTACTTCTTCTTATAAAATAGAAGTACGCTGAGTTATTCCCTACAGCAGAGCTATTCCTTAGTAAATAAAATTATTGTGTGCTGTCAAAATTGACCTAGTTCTAAGCAATAGCTGTAATAGTGATAAGCCTGAATAGTTATAAAATTCTTGATTTTTAACGAAAACCGAATTTTATGAAATTTTGTGTACATATTGGGTATATCATTATAGGGTATATAGGGTATTTCATACTGCAAAAGTTATGTTTTTTCAATTTTTTTTTTAAATTTATACAGTAGTACAACATTCGCTGGGACAGCTAGTAAATGTATAAAAAGTATTTCTATTTTTTTTGTGCTTACTCTAATTTCTAGTTATATGTAAGAATAATCCTGGCAGTTTTTGGCACTGATTTCAATAGAGCAGCTCTTAAAAGATATAAATTTGAAATATAATAATAATATATCATAAGCAACTGCTTATAGCTTCCAAAATCGGAATAGTGTCAACTATTGTGTTTATATTGTGAAAAAAATATCAAAATCTTTATCAAACTGATTAGGAGAAGAATGGTCATGAAATACACATTAAAATTTGAAATGTAAAGATGAATCTATGTATAATGTACCTAAATTAATATTTTTTTAGGTTCTACCCAATGATGGCCTACCAGAAAAAATTTGCACGAAATGCTGCACCATACTGGAAAGAGCATATATTCTTAAATCTACAGCAGAAAGGTAAGGTTTAATACTGTATGTCAAGTTGTGGCATATTTCACATTTCATGTTTCACATTCAATACGACATGGGTACCTTGAAAAAAAGCGCGTACACCTTCCTTAAAGGCCGGCAACACTCTTGTGATTCCTCTGTTGTTGCAAGAGAATGTGCGGTGATCACTTAACACCAGGTGACCCGTACGCTCGTTTGTCCTCCTATTCCATAGAAAAAAAAAAAAAAGAGACTAGCAGGATGTTCATTGACATTTAATACACCCTGCCCATTAGAAAGCAGTGCCACTCAGGATTCTTGGAAAACCCAAAAATTCTGAGTGGTAGTGCCATTCACAATTGTGCTTGTGATATAAGATGTTAATTAAAATGATTTGAGTTTTCTGAGACTAAACACGAACAATTTAGCATGCAGTCTCGTGCCAGTATGTGTATCATATATCTTTAAACGAGCAATTCTTGTATATATATATATATAATCTGAATCTCGGAAATGGCTCTAACGATTTTCATAAAATTAGGGTATGCAGGGAATTTCGGGGGTGATAAATCGATCTAGCTAGGTTTCAATTTAAAAAAAATGGTTTTATCCATGTTTGAATGAGAAACAGCTACAATAACATTAGAATACAAAGGTAAATTTCGCCACTATAAACAAGACTATTATAGCTCAGATGGGACATTGGGTGATCCGGAAAGCAGAAGACCCCGGTTCGAATCCAGATGTCCTATTAGTTTTTTTTTGTTCAAGTTTTGTACATTCTTAAAAATCCGAGCAAGGCTCGGTCGTCCGGATATTATATATATATATATATATATATATATATATATATCTGTATATATATATACACATAGAAGTCATTTCCCTGTGGAAATGACTTCAAAAATATTCATACTTTTAATCTTATATAATGCTTATGTCAGACCATATTTAGAATATGCTTCGACTGCTTGGAACCCACGTTATACAAAATATATAGATGCTATAGAAAGTGTACAAAATAAATTTATTAAAAGATTAAATTATAAGTTTCAAAATAGTAATACTCCTCAATTTAATTACCTTTCTTTACAACAGCGTAGAGAATACAGAGATCAAGTTTTCCTTTTCAAAATATTGCATGACTTAATTGATTCCAATCGTATTTTAAGTAACATTAAACTTAACTGTCCAAAATATTATACACGTTCTATAGATACATTCTTTATCCCTGTTTGTAGAACGAATTATACTAGCAATTGTTTTATTATAAGAGCATGCAACACTTATAATAATAATTATAGTCACTTAGACATTTTTCATAACAGCTATCGAACTTTTACTAAAAAAATTATAGAATATCTTAAACATCCTTAAAATATGTCCAACCGATAAATTTGATAAATTTACATTACAATTACTTTTTTCGCCTTATGTTTAATTGTATATCAAATCTTTATATTTTGTATTATATTCATTCCTACTTTGTTTATATTTAAGTTGAAACTTTATTGGCTTGTGTAATATAAATTATGTGTTACAATGTGTATATAACTTAAGCTGTTTGTTTTCCAATAAATAAATAAACACACCCTGAGAATGCCTCGTGTAGAGGTGAAACACATGTTGAATTGTTTAAAGACAAATATTGGCAGAATTAACACTAAAGAAAACTCAAATCATTTTAATAATTATGGATTTCCGCAAAGTAACACCTATTTCAATAAATTTTCATAAGATGTTAAGTCTCATTTGCTCAGTAATTTCACTATTTATTCACACCACCACCCTTCTCTAACAGCACCCTTCATATAGAAACACCATAATGCTTAAACATTTTTGTTCATTTAATAGTTTATTTGCCCTTGGCTATAATTATGGTATCTTATTTCCAAACCTAAAGTAAGCTGATAATAAATACGTATGTATTGATAAAAACAAGAAAAAAATTTTCAGATCCGACAAAAAGATGAGGAAAATTATATCACATTCAA
This sequence comes from Leptidea sinapis, assembly GCF_905404315.1. Taxonomy (NCBI): domain Eukaryota; kingdom Metazoa; phylum Arthropoda; class Insecta; order Lepidoptera; family Pieridae; genus Leptidea; species Leptidea sinapis. Next base: position 4,997,158 of record NC_066309.1, on the reverse strand, counting down.
AAACAGCAAATACAAAGAAAATTGTATTCAGTACTATCACTGACATAAAGGCAGAAATAGCTCCATTAGTGAAAGTTGAACCAAAATGGGAATTAGATGTACTTCCACCAAACACCATACCAAGTGCTGATAATATAAATGGAAATGATATCGTTATAGCAAATACAGTAATAAGGAAAGTGGAGAATTGTAAAAAAGATTCTCAAGAAATAGATGAATTAGATGTAAGCGTTCTGGCTTTTGTACTATTTTTAGAATTTAATTTATACTTATATGATAAAGATGTGTGTTTTCGACGGTGGAAAGGCTAGTGCTGTTGCCATTCATCCGGGGGAGCCTGATCGGTGCCGGCCCTCCAATGTATGTACGTTCGACGCCCTTAAGAGGAAGCATTTGTGGCCATTTTTCCATATAAACATTTCGACTGTTGTTGTCTCCCTAGTTTTTAAACCTAGATCAAAATTATTTTCGAATAAAATCATTAGCATCATATTCTCACGTGCTTTCCTTGTCCGAACATAATATGGTAGAATCAGTAATATAAATAAAATATTCATAAGCGCTTAATTTAAGCCTATTTTGTTTTTCATGAGTTTGGCTTTCATGTGTGGTGCTTCTCCACAATGCAATTTTAAACTTTCTTTTGCGCCCAACCAAACTGAAACGAACTTTCTTTCGCCGTATTTAACGGACGATATAATACTATCGAACAATATTTTTTTTTGCACTGAATATTAAAATGGTGAATCTCTTACAATAAACTTCAATGCCTCTTCAGAAGCATTGAATTTGAATATCAATATATTAAGGTATGGTTGAAAAAAGCAAAGTCTTCGAATGCCGACCTCTTACTGGAAGATGCAGTGTTGGTAGGTAAACTTCTATTGAACTCATAAATTTTCCTAAATACCTAGGCTTCCAGGCTCAGCTATGACTAGTTAGGTCTACAATGCCTACCTTGCAAGAAAACCGATGAACACCACTGAAATTAGGTCTGTGTTCATAGCCCTCCACGTAAACAAAATTGTATATACATAAATAAAGGTGTATTCTTTATTTCAGGAAGATTTTTTCAATGACACAGGTTTTGATAATGATGATGACGATGACTACCTTCCACCTAAAACACAGAAATTACAACTGAAGTTCAAAAAACCCAAGCTTAATGATGTCAAGGTTTTTAAAACAAAAAAAGGAGTCGTAAGAAGTTTAAAAATAAACAAATTTAAGACAGAAAAAGCAGAAGATAGCGGTGGAGACCAGAAAAATACGGTTCAATGTTGTAAGTTGAGATATATTATTGTAAATCGTTTATTGCTATAATTCTTCATCAAATTAAATGCTTCAATCGCCATTTTAAAGAATATGTTTGCCGGGATTGATGAATATGGATAAATGTTTGAAAATGATAGAATTCAAAAAAAGTTTGCTCTTTTAATATCTAGTACAATCTGCTGCTGAGCCGACAGACGTTGTTCAGTTCATATTAAAAAAAAACTCTTGCGGGTGGAAGTTCGTAAAATCCATTAACTGATCTCTACTCGCCGACAGGAATATTCCTCCCTCATTTCAAGTCTCTACCTACGTCTTAGGGTTCCAGGATATCGTGATGAGTCAATACATAGGCTGAAAACTCTTTTATATATATTAGATAGATAAGAATATAATTATATAGATATGGAATTACGAGCATAGACGATTTTGGATACACCATCTTTTATTGTTCTGTAAGTTTTGTTGTCTTTTATTGTTCAAATTATTTCAGTATCACTTAACTGTTTAACCCTATATATTTCTTATAAAACATTATAAACTGTGAAAAAGTTGGTTTATTTGTTGAATCTTAAACTGAAGCAGTTTTCGCGCGTGCGATCGCTTAGTTACTGCGCCCATAACCCATTTACTATTGTGTTTGGGACTTATCGGTTTTCTTTTACTTCACAAGGCCAGTGGCATTAGCTTCCTCTGCCTCTAGAATCCTTTAAGCAGGTAGCATGCACATTACGAATCACCTGTTTATACGCAGGTTAATTAAAATTTGACCTTCACCATGTTCTCTTAAAACATTTGGAATTCTAGCAGCATTGCGGGTCTACTAATACCTATTTCTTTTATATGGCGTGAAAGAACCCCGCAGTTAACTTCATTCGCTGTATATCAATGTTAGAATTCATATACAGGAATTAGAACATATTGCTCTTTTGAGCTTTTGCCAATATCCTGATAAATTTATCTCATGCTTCACTTGTGATCTGCCATCAATTGCACCACTTCATAACTTGATTAGAACATATTATGTAGTATGAAATGAGCCACTGCAACAGCGCAAGCATCGAGTCATCGGAACGGAAACGCATTATGTCCCAATCTGCTGATTGTACACACGGCATAGTACTGGAGCTGTCCAAGGGCGTTTGATGGGCCCTATATTGTATTTACGCGAACCTATTTTCAAGTAATTATTTGTTGCAGTTAAGTGACCAATAATGGTCTGATAATCACCAATTTGCAATTGTACACATGTTTTTATTATTTTGACAGTTGTTTTATTTCTTTAAAGTCATTATATATAATATTTAAACGTGATAGTTCCTCTGCTTCGGAATGGTACAAGAGGCCCACCTATTCTTTTGAAGAGACCAAAGGATGCGACAGTGATTCGGTTACCTGCCTATAACCCGAAAGTAAAGCCATCGATACACGAAGGTCACAATGGTCAAAAACAGAAGGAGAAAATGGTTTGTCCCATATGTGGTATACTAACATCTACGCTGGGAAATCATATTGCAACCCATGAAGGTAATTATTGCAATTTTTATATTAGAACTAACCATGCCCGGCGGTTTCAACTGTGTATAATAAATTTCTCTCATCCAAGACCTATTTTATTTTTGTTTTTTTGGAAGAAAGAGAGTTGCAAATGAGCATACGGGTCACCTGATGTTAAGTGTCGCCGTCGCCCACATTCTCTTGCAACACCAGAGGAATCACAGGAGCGTTACCGGCCTTTAAGGAAGGAGTACGCGCTTTTTTTGAAGGTACCCATGTCGTATCGTCCCGGAAACACCGCACAAGGAAGTTGGTGATGCGTTACAACTCGGAATATATTGCCTTTAGTTTGTCAACTAATATTCACTAAAATAATTCATTTATTTTAATTCATTATTCTAGAAAAGAAGAAATTTAACTGCACAGAATGTTCGAGATCGTTTGCACATAAGAGTAACATGGTAATTCATATGAAAAAGCACACAGGTATAAAAGATCATATTTGTGAGATATGTGGCTCCGGATTCTATTCGCAAAAGTCATTAATAAGGTAAATTTATTAATTTTCAATTTTTTTTGTTATGTAAAAGGAGGAAAAACTAGCGTACGCTAAGTGATCACCGCCGCCCACATTCTCTTGCAACACCATTGGAATCACAGGAGCGTTGCCGGCCTTTAAGAAAGGTGTACGCGCTTTTTTTGAAGGTGCCCATGGCGTATCGTCCCGGAAACACCGCACAAGGAAGTTCATTCCACAGCTTTGTAGTACGTGGAAGAAAGCTCCTTTGAAAACCGTACTTTGGAGGACCGGCACACTTCCAGATGGTGGGGATGATATCCTAACTTGTGGCGTGTCGTGCGATGGTGGAATTCGGCGGCAGGAATCAGGTGAAACAGCTCTTCGGAACACTCCCCGGGATAAATGCGGTAGAGGACACACAATGAAGCGATGTCTCTACGCAACGCCAAGTGGTCCAGCCGTTCATAGAGCACTGGGTCCCCGACAATTCGAGCTGCTCTGCGTTGCACGCGAGCATGCATCTAAGCATCAAATGGATCGAGATGTGTAATAAAGCTCCTACGAAAAAGTAATATTCAAACCACTCAGAATGCGTTTTGATGTTAATGTAAAATTGTGTATCTACGCACTATTTAAGAACCGCTGAAATCCTTCAAAAAGTATATTTTTTAACCCTTACATAATTTATAAGTCTAGATAGAGTCTCTTTCTGTTAGACAAGCGATAAAAACGGGCCAGGAATATTGCTTTAGTGTGCGTGTCATACAAGCTACGTTACACTCGCCATTTGTATGACACTTTGTGTTAGCGTGCGTGAATAAAAAATAGAGGTTAGTTCTAAACTCAATTGGACGTTTTCACAGCTGTCATAGTATATCTAGAGACATATAAATTATCTAAGTATTGAATTTATAATACTTATTTATAAGGATGGTTGTCGAACTTACAGATTAGTAGTACAATTCTAATTCTAATTCAAGAAAAAAATGGCGACACGCACAGACAGTTCAGATTCTTTTTTTTTAATGGAAGAAGAGGACAAACTACCGTATGGGCACCTGATGTTAAGTGATCACCGCCGCCAACATTATCTTGCAACACCAGAGGGACATCACATCTAGAGGTCCCGGGTTCGAATCCCGGTAGCTGCAAGCATTTATATGATGAATATGGATGTTTGTTTCCGAGTCATGGATGTTTAAATGTATTTATGTATGTTTAAGTAAGTATATTGTATTAAATATATCATTGTCTTGTAACCCATAACACAGGCTAATATATGCTTAACTTGGGGCAAGATAATTTGTGTAAAAAGTGTGTCAATATTATTATTATTATCACAACATCAACAATCATCAAACATCAACATCACAGGAGCGTTGCTGGCCATTTAGAAAGGTGTATGCGCTTTTTTTGAAGGTACGCATGTCGTATCGATATAAAATACCAAAAAAATAACATAAAATAACATACAAAAAAAAATACTGACACACTATTACACAAATTATCTTGCCCCAAACTAGGCATAGCCTTTAATATGGGTACAAGACAACGATATATTTAATATAATATACATACTTAAACATACATAATTACATATAAACATCCATGATTTGGAAACAAACATCCATATTCATCATATAAATGTTTGCACCTACCGGGACCTTTATGCTCATGAGGTCATTTACCACTGGGCTATAGGGGTCGTCTAAATGAAGTGTTACATCCCGAAAATTTTTTCACTTCATCAATAAATCAGATGGATCACTTATTTAGGAATCATGTCATGTTATACACAGCCGTCCAATCGAAGAACCTATATTAATTAAAAAATATGTTTTATTGTTTTACAGTACCAATTAACATTTAAATTATATTTTATTTTCAGGCATAATTTAATACATAAAAATGAAAGGCCATTCCAGTGTGATCTGTGCTCAAAGAAATTTATAGTTGTAAGTGGCCCGTTTATTATTAATATTTTCATTTACAATAAGTAAAATGTATAAAGTTTGGTATGAAAATAACTTTTTCACTTCTCATGCTCTGAAATTGCTTATTTGTGCACGATATAAGATGCACAAAATCGATTTTGTGCACAAGTGCATTAACGTATCTACTCATAAATGTATCTATAAAAAAAAGTTCAGAGATACAATTTGTGATATTATAATATTTACTTTAATTTAAAAATACGGTAGGTGATTTAATTAATAATAAAAAATATATATTACAAAATTAATTTAATAGTGGCTGTATAGGCCTGGAGCCCAAGCCTAATATCAATGTCGTAAGATTAAAAAAAAAAGCGGCGGCGTCTTGTTTTTTCGCGCGTTTATTAATTTCTTCAAATTTGCTTAAATTGTTAAAAATGTCCATGTTATACTTAGCACCCTCAAAAGCAGGCGAGAAAGAGGCGATCTAATTGAAACATACAAAATACAAAATAATTATTATAATGTCCCAAGTTTTGAGAGCATGTTTCCAAGGAAGTGCAATCCTAGACTAAGGGGACATGATATGAAGCTAGAATATCAATTAGCATCATCAAATCCATTAAAACACTTTCTGACCAACAGAGTTGTTCATATATGGAATAGATTGCCCAAGGATGTGGTTAAATCAAAATCTGTTAATCAGTTTAAGAATAGGCTCGACAAACATTTGGATAGATATGGCAAATGATTTAGACGCATCAGCGAAAGCTGCTTAGTCTATTATAAATAATAAAACTTCTGTTTTATTTACTCGCAATCGAAATTAAATGCAGAGTTTGTAACTCGTCCACAAAACCATTTTATCCTCGACATTATTATTATGCTAAAAGTCTCGGATAGAAATGGTTCGTTTTGTGCACTCGTTGTAAAATCTACTATGTTTGAACTTCTAACATCTTTGAAGCATATGTGCGTGTAAAATGTCGTTTTTTAAGTATAATGTACATGGATCATTTATCCTTCAAAAACGTTGCATAAACAATTTGGTCGGATTATAATATGTATCAGTCATTCGTCAACTTCTCATTTATATTTCGTATAGAGCTTCAAGTGGTCGATTCCATATATTCTTGGGTTTAGTGGCTCCTTAATTACTATATTTGGTCATCTTTTGAAGTATTTTTATATTTTGATGTTATCATTCTTTTGGTAAGTTAGGGAAAAATTATCAGAGTGAAATTTACGATGCTCGCGCTCACCGTCACGCAAATTCGACACCCTGACGTTAGCTGGTCAACTAGACCATTTGTATCATACTTCAGCCACCAAGCCGAACCACAACCAATGGACGAACATTTAATTAAATTTCAATTTATATTATGCGGAATAAATAATTTGTATTTAATATCTTCTTTATAACAATTTTGTAATAAAAAAGGAAGGTAGAATAACGAGATTTTTTTTAAAGTTTTTTTGTTTTGTCACACATAAGTAGAATAACTTCTTGCGTGCGTACATTAGTATCCACACACTATTTTAACTTCCCGAATTTTCGAAGTAGGTATGTGTGTGTGTATGGATGGATGTATGTAAACCTCTTATAACTTTTCAACGGCTCGACCAATTTTATCGCGGTTGGCGCCATTCGAAAGGGCTTGACCAAACTTGAATACGTAATAAATTTCGGACCGATTCAAACCGGTAGATTTCTTAGAAATCTCAAAATGTGGCATGGTATTAGCAGGAAGTTGCCGGGATTGCCTTTAGAATCAACCGCTTTCCCCCTTTTTTTTTGTTAGATTCTGTTAAGTTGATGAGTTTAACACATGGAGTACATTATGTTGTAGAGGTGTGACCTGAACCGGCACCTCCGCATCCACGCCGGTTACAAGCCGTACAAGTGCAGCACCTGCACGATGTCATTCAACGCGAAACATCAGCTGCAGAACCACGAGAGGATGCACACCGGTGAGCGACCGTACACGTGCCAGGTGAGTGATAAATATACAGCTGGTGATAAATTCATTTTTTTTTTAAATTCAAAATAGGATAAAAATTGGCTGCGAGAAAAATCGGAAGAACTAACCTAACAGAATGGAGAAACAGCAAAGGTTGCATGCAAACAAAGAATGCGGTCTCAACCTGATGAGACTATACAGGGACAATATTTCTAGGGCGCCTATTTCTGCCGTAAAGCAGTAATGTGTAAGCATTACTGTGTTTCGGTCTGAAGGGCGCCGTAGCTAGTGAAATTACTGGGCAAATGAGACTTAACATCTTTATGCCTCAAGGGGACGAGCGCAGTTGCAGTGCCGCCCAGAATTATTTGGGGTTTTTCAAGAATCCTGTGCGGTACTGCATTGTAATGGGCAGGGCGTATCAATTACCATCAGCTGAACGACCTGCTCGTCACGTCCCTTATTTTCATAAAAAAAAATATACGTCACTGTCCCAGGCAGAGGAAACGCTAGAACACGTGCTTAAAGAGTGCAGGAGTGTGGCCGAATAACGGGCACAAGTACTCCAATCACCAGCATCGCTTCCGAATGCCTGCAGAAAGTTTAAGACTGCTAGACTTCTGGAATGATCTGGGCTGGTTGGACTAAGAAGACATATGAAAACGCATAATGGCCTAATCAAGAGGCTAAGTGTGTAAACAGCCCAATTAAACTAACTAACTATTCAAAATCACTTATTGAACGTCAAAAATTACCACCCATTCAAAATAGTGCGCCCCAGGCCTGAGAGAAACGGGCGCGAATTATGCTATAGTAACCTTTCTTACAAAAAGTGCAATGCAAGTGCAGAGTGCAATATAACAATGCGTTTCGGTCTCTACTGGGGTTGCCATGGAGGTGTAGCGCGTCGGGTATGTTTGCGATGCACAGGGTTGACGATTTTTATGCTGTAATGCGTAGGGCTAGAGCGGGATTTCTGACGAGATTATATAATAATCGTAAAAATTGTATATTGAAAACGGTAAAACATTACCACCGAAACATACCAAAATTTTTTCTTATATAATAATGTTATTTTTATTATTTTTAATTTTCCATTTGTAATTTTAATTTATACTTTTTAATTCTAATTTATATAAAATTTCTTTTTACTAATTAATGTTATCTAATTAAGTAATGTTGTATACCTTTTTTAATGCAAAATTGGCTATGGATGATATAATCTGTCCGAAATAAAATATTTTTATTTTATTTTATTTTTTTATAAAAACGTTTATCAACAGTTCTTTTAAATTTCGTAACACATTTTATTTTTTTACATTTTCTGGGATCATATTGTAGAAGCATATACATCGTCCAATAAAAGACTTACTAACTCGACCCAACCGAGTAGTAGGCATAACAAGTTTATGTTAGTGCCTCGTGTTAACATTATGATTGTCACAGTTTCTAGAGACAGACAGAAAAGAGTTTTTAATCTGTGCGTATAAATAAACATAACGTGTCTGTTTGTAATATAAAAATGACCATTTAACTTAATGCGTATTAATGTTCATATGATGCTAAAACACCAAAAGATATAAATTTTGTTTTCGAAAGGCAATTATTGTAAGGGACGGCTATTCATCAAGAATATTTTCTCATGAATCCAATTATAGTTATTATCTGTACTAGGACAGACACAACTAAAACGCAAGGCGGTCTGTAGCACACTGTTTAATCATTCATGTCGCTTGTTAGTTCTTAGTATACACAACAGTTATGTTAAATGCTTTTTCTACTCCTCTACTTTTATGTCATTTATAAATCTGTAATATAAATACACACTTTATTGAGTCTTTGATAATGTCTATACTCTATGGCCTAAAAAAGTATTGTTAATATTAATAATATAGCTTTATTTATTCCGAATCACTTGTCACATTTTGTTTTTGTATACTTAAATAAGATTTTAAACTTAAATTAAAACAGTTAATTCAAAAGTAAACTAATTTAGTAAAATTAATTAAAATTAAAACTACGTTAGTAAAATTAATTAAAATTAATGCTTATAAAATTCTACTTATTGGTTTAATTCGGACCCCTTTCGGGTAAAAGCCTCCTCCATATTTTTCCATTGTTCTCTATCCTGTCCTGTTTTCATCCATTCCTTTCCCGCTATCTCTTTTATGTCGTCGACCCACCGTCTCTTTGGTCTTCCGACTTGTCTTTTTCCTATCGGCCCTTGCCATTTTGTTATCTTGAATATGAACTTGAGTATGATAACAAAAAAAGTATTGTTTACCATACTAGAATGTCGCCAAAAAGCATAGTTGTTTGGTGCCACAGACAACTAAATCTAAGTCATGTTCATACAAATATTTGGTAAAACGTAGTACATACATAAATATTTTCATGATTAAAACATTTTAATGTCAACTTAAGAAAAAATCTTGTTAATATAATTTGGCAAGATGCTGCTAGGTATATTTTGTAATTTTTAATTTTCCCGCATTGGCTGTATGGGTGTACCTTTGCCATTCCGTGACTGAAAAATGAAACCACTCACCAGAGATAAGTGTATACAGTATTTCTTAATTAATTAAGCGGCAACTCGAAAACCTGTGATACCTATTTTTTGTTTCATTAAAAATTACCTAGTCGTAGATTTAAAATTGTATGCGACACGTTGTAAAACAACGTCAAAAAACACTCGTGGCGTCATTCATGTTGTGGGTGTTTAACACGACAGCAAGTATAACACAGTTTTATATACACACGGTGTGATAATCAGCAAGACACGCTCCACTTCACAAAGACAGGAATAATAGATTACGTAATAAGAACATGGTGTTCCCGGCATGCGAGCGCGTACGCAACCGCCTCGCCCGATAGTTCTTCCCTGACTACCTGCTCTGCGCTCGCTCGGCGCGCGCACTCGCATAAAACCCGAGCTGAGACGAATACCGAATCATGTTCGTACTCTACTACTAAATAAAATGATCGATTTAAAATTAATTTATTTCTTATTCTAACATAGCCGCATACATTTCAGGTGTGCAGCGTCGCGTTCAGCTACAAGGTGAACCTAAACAATCACGTGGCGAAGACACACGGCGTCAACCTTAAGTTCAAGTCGATCCATACGGTTACCGATGACGTGTTGCGTCGCGAGATGGGTATTGCGAACGAGACCCGCGAGGCGATCGCACACATACTGCCGCACCTCACTGACCGGCAGGCTGACCTGCCCGCTGACACTGTGGCCACAACTCGAGACCGAGACCGCGAGCTACTAGCCAATACTACTATGAGAATATTTTAGTTGATTGGAATTAGTATTATGTGTTGCGTCGCGAGATGGGTATTGCTCACTGACCGCCAGGCCGACCTGCCCGCTGACACTGTGGCCACAACTCGAGACCGAGACCGCGAGCTACTAGCCAATACTAAGATGAGAATATTTTAGTTGATTGGAATTAATATTATGTGTTGCGTCGCGAGATGGGTATTGCTCACTGACCGCCAGGCCGACCTGCCCGCTGACACTGTGGCCACAACTCGAGACCGAGACCGCGAGCTACTAGCCAATACTACGATGAGAATATTTTAGTTGATTGGAATTTGTATTATGATGTGATGCGTCGCGAGATGGGTATTGCTCACTGACCGCCAGGCAGACCTGCCCGCTGACACTGTGGCCACAACTCGAGACCGAGACCGCGAGCTACTAGCCAATATACGATGAGAATATTTTAGTTGATTGGAATTTGTATTATGATGTGATGCGTCGCGAGATGGGTATTGCTCACTGACCGCCAGGCAGACCTGCCCGCTGACACTGTGGCCACAACTCGAGACCGAGACCGCGAGCTACTAGCCAATATACGATGAGAATATTTTAGTTGATTGGAATTACTATGATGACGTGTTGCCATAAATAAGATTGCACCCACTAATAGTACCAAAGCTGCTCGCTAACACTATGATGAATTAATTTTTAATTTTTTGGAAATAATTACAAGAATATTTTAGTATGTTGGAATACAATTGTTAATCGAACCATAAATAATATTGCAGTTACTAACAGTGCCAAAGCTGCTTGCTAATACTGGGACGATAAGATTTTAGCGTACAATTGTGGCTCGAGCAATAAAACCTCGATCCCTGCTCAACAAGCTGTCACATCGTTTTAATGTCTGGAATTCTACAACCGCGCGCTGATCAAGAAACATCTTGCCTTATAACAGCCTCTGTGGAAAAAACTTTCGGCTCCAGTAGTCCTGTAGCTTTAAGGCTGGCAACGCATCTGGTATTGCGGGGTGGTCCATAGTTGGCTGGTCCATAGTTGGCTGGTTTTTCACTTTCCATCGGATTACCCTCTTGGCCATATGGCTCTCTGGTTGAATATTTTAGTTAAAAAAAAGCAAATGGCGGCCGTGCAATAACGCTCCCATCGTAAGACAAGAATTAGTGTAATATTAATGTAATGTGGTTTTAATAAATTATTATAATGATATTCTGGCCTTTCTTTTGATATACAATGTGTCCCACCATGTATGTAGTAATAATACTGTAGGAGTAGTAACTTTTAACTATTTCATCGATGCCAATATCCGATATAGGGGGTCAATTCTAAAACCCTACCAGATTGCAGCTACTTTTATTTTTATCTTAGTAATATTCACGCTGGCAGAATATTGTTCTTTTTTTGTGATTGCTGGAGGAAGTAAGTTTTTTTTACAGTATAAGATCACATCTGGGCGCTTTATTTTAAAATAGTGCGAAAACTACATTAGTAACCAATCCTTTTTTTTATTATAGAATTTTAGTTGCCTAAAAAATTGATACACGAATCACTGCTCTAGAATTAAGTCTGATGTATTAAGTCCGTATGATACAAATAGTCTAGTAACTAGACCACCTAACTAGGAGTCTAGTTGACCAACTTACGTCAGGGTGACGAATTTTGGTATTCGTCAAAGAGGATGTAAATACTACGCAATAAGAGGCGGCTGTCTAGGTAAAAATTTAAATTTAGTTTAGTATGAAAGTATAGTCCGGCTAAGTTTGAAAGCGCACAGTTGATTAAAATGTGGATTTCGGCTATCTTCGTTATTTACAAGATTATAGCCGTCATCTCTCAAACCTTGAATGACCGCATGTTTGATAAAATCGAGTGAATCGCTTTTTTCTCAGAGAGTTTCGCTTGGCAGGATGCGGGACTCGAACCCGCGCCTCTCGGGTTCCATCCGAGCGCTCTTACCAACTGAGCCAATTGTCCGAGTGACGCATCGATCTTAAATCTTGGTATATCTGGGTCAACTCTCAGGTTGTGTGTTGTCAACATTTTTAACGACGTAAGGTGATGTAGTCTCATTTCTATTTCTGGTACATAAATGATATTCATTTGGACATAAAATACACTAGTGACCTGACAGCTCGATCATCGGTGACTTTTGATTGACGTGAATTTTGATTTGTCAGTGTGTGTGTTAGCTAGTTTAATAAAAAAAAAACTAAGGAGCTAATTCAAAGCGTGGCTGAGTGTTTACGACTTGTCAATTAAAATCAGTAATAGTAACACTAGATTCGCTTTCCATCTCAATCATGCTTTATCTTCGTTAGATATGTTCTCTTTTGATTGTTTGTTTGTCTATAAGCTAGTAACTTGTCTGACTATGATTTGGACATATTTTTATTGGGTTTGTCATCTTATTTACAATAGAGCTAATGCTCTCAAAGCTGCTCAAAGGCACTCAAGTTTGCGTGAAGGTATTGTGTCATTCTAATGGCTATATTTCACCGGGATGTGGTGTCCCGGTGGCGTAAACAGTCGCGCCACCGTGGTGTCCGTAAGCTACCAAATTAGACACCATAGTCATGACGCGTCTGAGCTGGTCGCGCTACCAAATAGGTTGCGCAAAATAGAACACCAGGTGACTAACTCTCTATAGAGCTGTATACATTTTGTTAGTAGCGGCGACTGGTTACACCACCATGGTGTCCCAGTGTAATACAGCCCTAAGGTCTAACTTGTCTGCGAACATTGAACTCATTTCATTATTGCTAGATGTCATTTTCTTTTCTGACCATCTATAAAGTACTGGGCCTAGATTTGATTTTAAAACAATAGCAAAAACTCATCACAGCTTATACCTGAAATACGTTGGGTATATGGTAAAATAATAGATACTGTACCAAATAAATATTTTACTTCCGATAGAACTTAACATTAACAAGCGACCAAATCAGCTCTTCATTTTAATTCGTTATAATCTAGCAGTATATAAAACTACTTCAACTAATTCTTTATTCCTTCCAAGCCCAATTTTTCTTTCAGACACCTTAGTTTAACGCAGTATTTGGTTTCACATACTTGATGGGTATCATTAAATTTGAAAAAAAAAATATCGTAGTACAATAGTCGATTCGTAAAACCTTAGGATGCTAATAAGTTGACAGCTCTAAGGCTTATTTTGCATAATTTACAAAACATATATATTTTTTTTAATTGTACGGAATTCTTAAAATTTCTCCCGTTTATTTTTCGAACAAAAACACGCAATTGTAATTGGTTTCTGTATGGCAACCCATTTCCTGGCAATTTCAGGTGGCAATTCTTCACTAGAATACTCGTTGGTGTAGTTCCGCTTTAAGAGTGTAATCTGAAACAAAAAAATATCAGTTACAAGGTGTTATAATAGCGACTATCACACGTTGATATGCTATTACATGGTTCGTCGTGTGCCGGGTCTCCTTCCGTCTCCTTCCCTCAAATATGTGCGAGAGGAACGATTGAGTTTGCCTTTTGATGGGCTTAAATTTTCTGAACATTTACCATTGTAATGTATTTTTTTTACACTATCGGAAAGTAAAGAATTGAACGAATAGAAAGCACACAAAATTTTTGAAAAAAGCTGATATTTTGACGAGTGAATTTTCGATTGAAAATAAGAGTTCTTTTCCGATATTATATGAGTCAAAATAAGGTGATAAAAGAAATATTTCAATTAAAATAAATTACAGTGTATTTGGGACATAAAAATGTAACTTCTTACAATACATATTTCGTGATTTTTTTGTAAAAGAAATTTTTTTTTTTTTTTTAAATTATTTGTTAATTTAATAATTGAAAATAAGAACCTGTAATATCTACCATCCTGTTTTGAAAAGACTAACCTTAGAGTTTCTTGCTAGTTCTTCTCTTAGCAAATCTGGTTTCCGAACGAGCTGTATGAGAAAGAAACAAAATATTTTTGATTTGATTGAGAGAAACCGCGTAAGGCTTATAAGGATAGAAGCAAGTGGCGTTCTGTTGGCTTTTCCTACTTCGACTTGAACAAGGTGTGAGTGTGTGTTGGCCGCTCAGTTTCTTGCGCCCGTTCTTCTCAGGTGTGAGGCATATACTTTCGACTATTTTAAATAAGAATCCTTTTAACTTCACTCACGTTATAAAGGCGGCGATGACATACGAAAGGGAATGAGCACCGGTCCCTCTGGCACCTTCTGGTTTCTATCGAACTTGGAATGAAGTCTTCGCCAAGATAAAGGAGCTCCGTCTGAAAGAGAAAGTAATAAATATATATGCTCTAATAAACATGTTATTTGAGACATTCCATTTTTTTATTGAAGAGGTGGACAAAGGAGTCTACGGGTCACCTGATGTTAAGTGATCACCGCCGCCCACATTCTCTTGCAACACCAGAGGAATCACAGGAGTGTTGTCGGCCTCTTTAGAAGGTGTACGCGCTTCTTTTGAAGGTACCCATGTCGTATCGTCCTGAAAACAAGGAAGCTCATTCCACATCTTTGTTGTACGTGGAAGAAAGTTCCTTGAAAACCGCACTGTGGATGGATTGCCATGCCCAATTCAATAATCCTTATTTATAGTTCCTATTTTAAGCCCCATATACTTTTCTGTATGCACTCGTAGCCGAAGATGGTATGTCTGATGGGCATCCCCCTTTTTGTATTTAGGTACAATTACATAAGTGTATTTATCTACACCCATGCTGTAAATCGTCTATTAAAGATTCTGATACAGCTTATTGCCAACATTAAAACACCCAATGTTTTAATAACCATTACATCACCCAAACGAGTGTTGTAATGTTGTACTGGATTTCATATCAACACTCCTATGTTTTTTTGATCCCCTCATGAGCAAAGAGTTTCAACAGACAGCCACATTCTTATTGCTCGATGCGTGGTATCTGTATGAAAATAAAAAAAAAAAACATTTTCGTTTACGCGCGTTCCACACTACCAGAAGTCGCGCGCCGTAAAAAAAAAGTAGGTTATTCGAATCCCCGCCATTTTTATTGTTTTGTTTACAAAAAATGATCGATTCATGTTAAACGCTGCCAAAGAACATTATATTCGAGTGAATTTTAATTATTGCACCAAACTAAATGTAAATTACTACTAAAATAAATAATTGTTTCATTAATACTTAGTTTATTTGTATATAATCAGTAATGAATGATATATGGTTACTACTACGACTGGTGTTTTAATGTTAGCAATAAGCTGTTTAAGAAACTTTTAGAGGATTCATATTATGGGTGTAGATAAAGTCTTGTATGCAACTGTTGATAATTAGGTACTAAAACACTCCTGTGATACTATTATCACATTCACATTCGTGTTTTAATACCCCTTATTACACAACATTTGCATAAATAATTATTACAGGATACTTACATTGTCCTGTTCACAGCTGCACGGTATGTCTAGTTTCTCAGCATGCTAAAACAATCAAAAAATAAATTCGAAAAAAGTACATTTAGATAAAAGTGCGGAATATGTGTCATTAAACGCTTTTTATTAGCTTCACCTGTATTTATATTTGTTTGTAACCGCTTCATTTGGGCGCGATTTTGACCCTTTTTAATCGCCCAGATTTCGTTCAAATTTCGTAGATTTATCGAGGACCGATAACAATGTATTTTTCAATTTCCAAAATAAATTTTTTGTTAGTTTATATAATTTGTTCATTTTCAACCAAAGCGTGTTTTGTAGTTTTTTTTAACTACTTTTATTTTTTCACGAGTCCCGATTGATTGTGGAACATGACAAGGGAGTGAAAATGACAATCCCTTTGCGAAAAAATAAAACAACTAAAGGAAATTAATAAAAAAACAATTTTACCCTTGGACAAGTAATAATTACAGATTTTTTCTGTTAAATGTCTCAACGGTCATTTTAGCTTTTTAATATTTGGCTGGCTGTGTTTTCAATTATAATAAAATTAATATAGTTTAGGTTACTGATAATTAATAACATTTCTGATTAAAATGAAGAAAATCTAAAATTATTGCATATACTGAGTGAGAGTAACCCGTGATCAAACACACTGAACACGGATCACGTGTTGAGAAGTAATCTGAAATACGGGTCTCTGAATTTCTTAGATACTTACCCCCTTATTCATAATAGTCTGCTAACTTAAAGCATTGCTAATTCTCACTCTGTCTTCTTCTATTGACCTAAGTCAGAATGAGAAAAAACACTCCTTAGCTGCTGTTTTAAGTTAGCGGACCATTATGAATAAGGGGGTTGCTAATTAATTCTACGATCAATGCATAGATATACAACATGTCAGTAACAATTCAAAGCATTAGAAAAGAAACACCAGTACATTTAAAAGAAAACCACGCTGGTTTTCTTTTAAATGTACTGGTGTTATTTAGGACAAGAAACAATCATACAAACAGTGTTAAGTAGGTACTTATAAACATTTGTTCAACACGGACGAGAAAAACAAGAAGGACTCCGTGCTGTGATATTAACAAGTGAAGCACCTATAAGCTAGTGTGTGTGCGGTTACGGGTGATACCAGTTACACATTTTTTTTCCCTTAAACAATCGTATATGGCCACAAATACTTTTATAGTATTGATTTTACACTTTTTCACAACGCACGACGGCATTTACGACGCAAACTAATCTGTCACAGACGATGTCAAATCTCATAATGGCGGCCGATCGGTTTGTATTACTGTAAGTGTGTGCGTCGGGCTATGTATTTACACGTTAACCGGGATGTTCACTGTTATGTAAGGTGACACGGAGCCCTTCTTTTTTACTCGTCCGTGTTGTTCAAATCTATATATATATAAGAGATTTCCACGTATATAGTCACTCATCACGATATCTCTGGAACCATTAGAACTAAAGACTTGAAATTTGGTAGGAATATTCTTTTCACCGAGTAGAGGTCAGCTAAGAACGGATTTTACGAAATTCCACCCGCAAGAGTTTTTTTTATTATGAACAGAACAACGTCTGTCGGGCCAGCTAGTGATTATTATTCGTACAATCTACTCCGTTACCCACGACTTCATAATATTTTTTCAAATTCAAATTAATAATAATATTATTCATTAACAATAAATTTTGAAACATTAGTCCCAACTATCTTTATCATTCAAATAATCTTTCACATTATAATAGGCTTTAGATGTTAATTTGTTTTTTACGATTCATTTAAATTTTTTAATTGGTAATATTTTAATATCATTTGGGAGTTTTATATTAGTTATTTAAGCAACTGTTGTGTAATAAGGGGTATAAAAACACGAATGTGGGTTTGATAATGATCATATAAGTGTTTTAATACCTAATTATCAACAGTTGTATACAAGACTTTATCTACACCCAGAATATGAATCCTCTAAAAGATTCTGAAACAGTTAGCTTACTGCTAACATTAAAACACCAGTCCTAGTAGTACCCTAATATCATTCATTACTGATTATATACAAATAAACTACGTATTAATGAAAGATTTATTTATTTTAGTAGTAATTTACAATTTATAGTGCAATTATTAAAATTCACTTGAATTGTATGTTCTTTTGCAGCGTTTAAATTATCCAGCGGTGTGCTGTTTAAACTTGAATCGCTCATTTTTTCAAGAAAAATGGCGGGGTTTCAAATAACCTAGGTACTTTTTTTACGGCGCGCCACGTTCTTGTAGTGTGGAACGCGCGTAAACGAAAATGTTCTTTTTTTGATTTTCATACAGATACCACGTATCGAGCAATAGGAAAGTGGCTGTCTGTAAAAACTCACTGAGCACGAATGGATCGAAAAAAAACAAGGAGTGTTGTTATGAAATTCAGTACAACATTACAACACTCGTTTGGATGATGTAATGGTTATTAAAACATTGGTTGTTTTAATGTTGGCAATAAGCTGTTTCAGAATCTTTAATAGACGATTTACAGCATGGGTATAGATAAATAGACTTATGTTATTGTACCTAAATACAAAAAGGGGGATGCCCATCAGACATACCATCTTCGGCTACGAGTGCATACAGAAAAGTATATGGGGATTAAAATAGGAACTATAAATAAGGATTATTGAATTGGGCATGGCGATCCATCCACAGTGCGGTTTTCAAGGAACTTTCTTCCACGTACAACAAAGATGTGGAATGAGCTTCCTTGTTTTCAGGACGATACGACATGGGGTGTTTTAATGTTGGTAATAAGCTAACTGTTTCAGAATCTTTAATAGAGGATTTAAAGCATGGGTATAGATAAAAAATATAACACAATCCTCTTTAAAAGATTTAGCACTTTTACGGAGCCTAGTAGATGGAATTGCAAGTTTATGTTGGTTTCGAGTATTGACACTATGTACATTACTAATCTTTTTAAATTGGCTAATATGCTTATGAGCGTACAGAAGGTTCTCGAATACTTTTGTTTATACTAGCGTAAAGACGACCTAATAGGTCAATAACGCGTGACCAATTTTAATTTGTCGATGTGTGCCCTAGCTAGTTGAATAATATTACCAGTGGGAGGCTCCTTTGCACAGGATTCCACTTATTTTATGGGTACCACGACGGCGCCTATTTCTGCAGCAGTAATGTGTAAGCATTATTGTGTTTCGGTCTGAAGGGCGCCGTAGCTAGTGAAATTACTGAGCAAATGAGACATAACTTAACATCTTATGTCTCAAGGTGACGAGCGCAAGAGTAGCGCCGCTCAGAATTTTTGGGTTTTTTTATGGAATAGGAGGACAAACGAGCGTACGGGTCACCTGGTGTTAAGTGATCACCGCCGCCCACATTCTCTTGCAACACCAGAGGAAACACGAGAGCGTTGCCGGCCTTTAAGGAAGGTGTACGCGCTTTTTTTGAAGCTACCCATGTCGTATCGTCCCGGAAACACCGCACAAGGAAGCTCATTCCACAGCTTTGTAGTACGTGGAAGAAAGCTCCTTGAAAACCACACTGTGGTGGACCGCCACACATCCAGATGGTGGGGATGATATTTTAACTTGTGGCGTGTCGTGCGAAGGTGGAATTCGCCTTTTTTCAAGAATCCTGAGTGACACTGCATTGTAATGGGCAGGGCGTATCAATTACCATCAGCTGAACGTCCTGCTCGTCCGTTACTGTCATAAAAAAATTCAAAATACTAAGGAGCCAATTCCAAGCGTTGCTGACAGTTTACGACTTATCATACAAAATAGGTTACAAAAACAATAGATTCGCTCTCCTTTCTATCTTGCTTTATCTGTGTTAGACATGTCCACTCCCTCGCATGCTTTGTTTATCTATACGCTAGTATACAGGGTGTCCCAAAGTGATATATTTATAGACAAATATTTTCTAAAAATTACTTGCCTCGTCTGGGACTCGAACTTAAATGTACAAAAAAAAAATATCCCGATTTGAATGTTCAAAAAAAAACATAGTAGTAAAACATTCATTTTACGTTGTTCCTTTCTTTTAAAATACTATGTTACTTAAGAAGAGTTATTAGTTTTTAGCCATTCTTTCGATTGGCATCATAAAAGTAGGGGTGTTTTTCTTTTACATTTAAGTCGGTTAGCCCAGACGAGGCAAGTAATTTTTAGAAAATCTTTGAATGCAGAATTACTAACTTTTAAAAATAACAAAGTCTTTTTTCAGTAAAATTTGTTATCTTCGATATTTAAGGTACTTTCCCTTCATATCCCAAATACAAAGAGTATATAAAAATGGTAGGCTTAAATTTAGTGCTGTGTCCAGCAGCCTCGTTTGTTTTAAACCTGATTCAGTACCTAAGTAATGTACAACACGAAAAGCAAATATATAAATACTACTTATTTTCAATTTTAATTTGACGAATTTAGTTCACATTTATTTATGATGAAGCCACAACCTGAGAGTTGAACAAAGCATACAAGATTTTATGACGATACGTCACTCGAACGGTTAGCTCAGTTGGTAGAGCACGGGCACGGAACGCCAGAGGTCGTGGGTTCGAGTCCCGGATCGTTCATAAAATATTGTTTTTAAATTTTATTTGTGTATTAATCCTAGAGTTGAGGGTTATCACTTTAAAAACATAACTACTTAATTGTTTAGATTTACAAGAGCGACATCTCAAGTCAATTTCCTTATATTATCAACTGTAAAGTAGATCCTGGAGATGAAGCCACAACCTGAGAGTTCAACAAAGCATAAAAGATTTTATGACGATACGTCACTCGAACGGTTAGCTCAGTTGGTAGAGCACTGGCACGGAACGCCAGAGGTCGTGCGTTCGAGTCCCGCATCGTTCATTAAATTTGATTTGTACATTTATTATTATTTATCGACATTTAAATAGACAGAGTGACTTCTACTTTACCGCAATTTATATAGTTGTCGGCTATTTAACTGCTTAATTGTCGTGGGGCTAAAGTTACCTATTCTGATTAAGATTGTAAATGTATGTACTACTCACATTGTATTTCTCCACTTTAATATTGCCCCGTTTTCTGGTTCTTGTTTCTACGGAATTGTCCAGAAGTATAATGTCGTTTCGAATCATATTGGCGTAGTCAACGATTACTGCCGGAAGTTCTTCTGGGTTCGAGTTGGGAGGGAAGGTTTCTGGTGGGTACATCACGGCTTTGCTGTCCCGGTCTTGGTCTTCATCAGATCGTCTTTGCACCACGTAATTCTGCCTCATGTGCGTTCGTTGATTTTCGACCGTATACTCATCTATATTTGATGTCTTTTTTAAAGCCGTTATTGGCAACCACATCTGGATTAGGATAGTAATAGCGGCGCATAGTTCAATTAGTATCAAAGTAGATTTGCTCTGTAAAAATAAACGAATGTTTTAAATATATAATATCTTATAGCAGCTAAGAGAATTTGAACCTGCTAAGTTATATTTATAAGTTATATTTATTCGTTTTTAAGTCTTTTAAAATATTTTCACTGTTGTTCATTTAGTTTATAGCATAAGTTGTGACGTATTATTAAGTGTTATTAGCATTAGTTGTTAACCTTTGTGGTTTTTTTTAAGATGCTAAGTTGACCTAGTTTTATATCAGTATATGTAATTTATTTATTTATTAATGTATAGGAAACAAACAGTATTATGATACTTAAATATTATTAAATCTTAAAACTTACACTTTCACCAGTGAAGTTTCCAACAATTTATACGACATTTTTAGTTAAAAGGTAAGCAACGGTAAGATAAAAACCACAAAACAAAAGTAATACAAATTAACAACTAATTACAAGCTTTATAAGTTACACAATACTATACACGCCTATTATACGTATTCAGAAAATGATAAGTATTCAGAAAAAAAAATGTAAGAATGGGGTTAAAAAAAATCAGTAATTATTTAAATTATCACAAACCAATGATCTGAAAACATTTAACTTTTCATGAAATATGTCAATATGACTGTATGCTCTATTATAACAGCTACATGCCCGAATTATAAACCTGTTCTTTCCATGTACTGTTCTCGCATAGGCAACATCTAATACATCTTTACATCGGGATGTAGGCCTTCTGCAGTGTAATCCTATTTTACTTAATAGAAATGGAGAATCAGCTATATTATGTAATAATTTATATAAAAATATAATGTCTCTATGGGTTCGACGGTCTTTCAAAGAACTTAAATCGTTGGAGTGAAAATTAAATGTGGGATCTAAATGTTGTCGGGATTCTAAATGCTTAATGAATTTATTTTGAATACGTTCCAAGCAGTTTATATGAATATTATAGCAGGGGTTCCAAACAACTGACGCATACTCAAGATGTGACCTGACAAAAGCGTTGTATAAAATTAAATATGTATGCAATTTTTTAAACTCACTTCCCTGCCTTAAAATGAAACCAAGCATTTTATATGATTTATTAATTATACGATCATAGTGGGTTCTAAATGTGAGTTCACTATAATATGATAAATAAATAAAAAATAAAAAAAACAAATCAATTAAAACAATTTTTGAAATATATATACTAGCTGACCCGGCATACGTTTTTTTGCTATACAGGGTGTCCCGTAATCAGTGGACCAACGGGATACCCGTGATAGGGGTGGTCATCATCTATCGAAAACACCAAATTTTACTGTTCTAGGGCCAGTAGTTCAAAAGATATGATTTTTTAAGCATTATTTTGAAAATTCTACCCTTATCAACACAAAAGTTGAAAAAAAATATTTTATATTTTTATTTTGCCCTGTTTCTTAACTTAAGGTGGCTGAGGAAACATGTGTCTTCACAATTAAATCCATTTTTGTGAATAAATATTGCCAAATTAAAAATTAAAAACCAAAACATGCGCAAATATCAAATAACTAAATTTGCAACGTGATGTTTGAAGCAAGCTAGTGCAAAAAAAATGTATGACAGCCTTGCGGACCATTATTTAAAAAACATCTGCAGTTCATACTGATTCCAAAAAGGTATAATTAATCATTATTGTGAAACAATAAAAGACAATAATTATTTTAAATCAACATTAGATAGCAATTTCTTGGCGGAATTTACAATAAAACAAAAGTAAATAGTTAGAATTTTTTTATTTATTTCTTATAATAAATGTTCGAAATGTCTTCCTCTTACTCTAAGGCATAGCCGGCATCTTCTTATAAAATTTCTTTTTAAACTTTTTAACGCCCTTTCATTATTTTTGACTTTTTCACTCACCACATTCAGTTTTTGTCTTAGCTGTCTTTCGTTATCGTTAACGGTTTCATATACGGATTCTTTAAAATATCCCCATAAAAAATAATCCAATGGATTAAGATCAGGTGATCGAGCTGGCCATGGGATTGTACCTCCTCGTCCAATCCACCTACTTGGGTAAGACTCGTTTAAATATTCCCTCACTTGTCTGCAATAATGAGCGGGTGCGCCATCATGCTGTAACCACATCCTCTCACATACCTCCTGTGGTACATTTGCTAATAAATTACTTAAGTCATTTCTTAAAAATTGCAAGTACCGAGCACCATTAAGCCTCGGTGGGAGCTCAAATGGACCAATAAGTTTACCATCTAAGATTCCAGCCCACAAATTGACTCCAAAAGTTGCTGGAATCTATCTTCTCGTACAATACGTGGATTCACAACAGCCCATTCATGTAAATTATGAATGTTAAACACTCCAACTCTTTTAAAACACGATTCATCGCTCCATAATATTGAATTGAAAAATAGTGGATCTTGTCGGCATCGGCGAAGCATCTCTGCACAAAAATCTATCCTCCATTGATAATCAGCAGGTAATAGTGCCTGCACTCGTTGAATATGATAAGGGTATAAACTGTTTCTTTTTAAAATGCGATGTACTGTTGTTTTTGCTATACCAGTACGTCTTGAAATACGACGAACACTCGTAGAAGGTTCTTCTGTCACTTCGGCCAGTATTTGAAGTTCATCGACTCTTCTAGGTCTTCCCACGTTGTTTGCAGCTCCGGGAATTCTGCCTTCTAAATACGCGTTATTTACACGGAGAAAAATTCGATGATCCGGATAGCGGTCGCGATTAGGATAGCGCTCACGATACGTACGGGCTGCTTGCCGAGCGTTTGCATTACACAGACCGTAAATAAAATACATCTCAGCATATTCACGAGGAGTATAGGTATTAGGCATTTTATAAAATCCGGGCAAACAGTATCCAAATCACAAAGACAAACAAGGTCCAATTCAAGCGTCAGTCACCAAAAAAAAGAGTCGTAATGGTAGCGAAGTAAAAAACACGTGTGCAGCTACGAGCTATGAGCAAGTCTCTGATGAAACTAAGAATAATTTGAAAAATTAGGGTGTGGGGATCATAGGCGTCGGCCAATAGGACCCCGTAAACGAAAAAGGTACCTGAGCGAGAAAGAGATAGCATATTGTGTTATCTCTCTCTCGATAACAAAATAATTCTCAGAATAGATAGCGCTTAAATGTTTCTCGCAATTGGAGTCTAAAATTGGTTATTAAGTTATTTTTTTTGTAAAATGTAATATTGTTATACCTTTTTGGAATCAGTATGAACTGCAGATGTTTTTTAAATAATGGTCCGCAAGGCTGTCATACATTTTTTTTGCACTAGCTTGCTTCAAACATCACGTTGCAAATTTAGTTATTTGATATTTGCGCATGTTTTGGTTTTTAATTTTTAATTTGGCAATATTTATTCACAAAAATGGATTTAATTGTGAAGACACATGTTTCCTCAGCCACCTTAAGTTAAGAAACAGGGCAAAATAAAAATAAAAAATATTTTTTTTCAACTTTTGTGTTGATAAGGGTAGAATTTTCAAAATAATGCTTAAAAAATCATATCTTTTGAACTACTGGCCCTAGAACAGTAAAATTTGGTGTTTTCGAGAGATGATGACCACCCCTATCACGGGTATCCCGTTGGTCCACTGATTACGGGACACCCTGTATATATTTAGAACCCCGTGAAATATAAAAGATCCGGATAAGTTATCACCACCATATCATATAATAAAATCTTCTCCGAAACACGCTGCATCAGGTATAAGTATGATTCCGATCTGTTCAGTAGTTTTCGCCGTATAACTAAAGGACAAAAACCGACTCTCCATTTATTTTATTATTATTTATTTAGTAAGTCTTTTGTTGGGCGATGTATATGCTTCTACAATATGATCCCAGAAAATGTACAAAACAAATGTGTTACGAAATTTAAAAGAATTGTTAAAAAACGTTTGTGTGGGAAAGGTTATTATAGCATAAACGATTTTCTTAATGACACCACGGACTGGGAATAAAGCGAACACCCTCAGGCTCTTAAATTATAAATGTTTATTGTACGATATCACATTGTTATCCATATTATATATTTAAAAAAAGCCCGCTGCAGTTTCTTGCGCCCATTCTTCTCAGGTGTGAGGCAGTCTCTTTTGAATGGGTGGTAGTTTTTGACGTTCAATAAGTGATTTAAAATCCTATTTTGAATAAAAATATTTGAATTAGAATTAGAATAGATTCTTAATGAGTGTTGCACATTTGTACAACTATTTTAAGTCCGAATCTTAACATTTATTCCAAAAAAGGCCGTTCACAAAAAATGTGTTCGCCCATCCAGCTATACTAAAACCCGAGCCCATTCAGTTTCATCGAAATTTTCTCATTAATATGGATGAAATAAAGATATTCGCAGTTATTTGGGCTTTAGATTACTTGAACCAACTTGTGGTCATGTCACATGGCAGTGCAAAAAAATCGGAAACTTAAATGATCTAATAGCCATCTAATCAATTTTACCAGTGGAAAGCTCCTTTGTACCGTATGCCGGCTAGATTATGGATACCACAACGGTGCCTATTTCTGCCGTGAAGCAGTAATGTGTAAGCATTACTGTGTTTCGATCTGAAAGGCGCCGTAGCTAGTGAAATTAAAGCATGGGCAAATGAGGCTTGACATCTTATGTCTCAAGGCGACGAGCACAGTTGTAGTGCCGCTCAGAATTTTAGGGTTTTTCAATAATTTTGAGCGACGCTGCATTGTAATAGGCAGGGCATACGCCCAATTACCATCAGCTGAACGTTCTGCTCGTCTCGTCCCTCATTTTCAAAAAAAAAATCTAAGAGCGGATGCTAACAGAAACTCCATATCACAGAGCAACATTCGGAGTGATAATTTTGAGTGAAGTGAATAATCTCCTCCTAAATGTGTTTTCATTTGCAACTTCATAGGATCTACAAGACATCATACGGCGGCCATTGAAATAGGAATTTACTAATATTATACACAAAAAGATTTGATTGTTTATTTGCATTGAATAGGCTCTCAAACTACTGAACTAATTTGAAATATTCTTTCACTGTTGGGAAGCTACACTATCCCCGGGTGACATGGGCTATATTATGTTTAAAAAAATTAGAGTTCCGTACTAAAACTCCAATAATATAACCCGAGGTGTTAAAATACCTAAAATATTATTTATA